>NW_027466842.1:1902500-2042500 GCF_046128005.1 Genypterus blacodes
CCACTGGACAAACAAATTCCCCGTGAATAACTGGGGCTGTATGTTTTGTTTTGTTTTATAGTCTTTACGTGGGGAGAACTCCTCTGTTCAACTAAACACTCAGTGACAATGGAATCAATGTTTGTGCGTGTGTGTGTGTGTGTGTGTTAGGGCCACACAGGAGCGACTTTTACAAGGCACACACCCACTTATCCACACACACAAACATACAAACTCTCACAATAGGAGCCTATGTTGCCAAATGAACTACTTTTAGACATTTTGCTATAAACACAGGAATTTCATTTGGTTAAAGCACACACTCACACTGACACACACACACGGGCATGCACATAATAATTTCCGGTTGAGAGCAGGAAATAGAGAGGGGTGATATTGTTCTCCGCCTTCATGCTTTAGCAATATTTTCTCAATTTCCATGCCAACAAAGCAAAAAAATAAATGGAACTGAATCGACAGTTACAGGGTTCTGGAGAGATACTAAGCGGAAGTGCCATTACAGGGGGAAACGTTTGCTTCTCAAAGCCAATTCAGCTGGTACACACTTGGGATTTAGCCTTATTGAACGATCACAGACCTAAAACCCACGCACACACAGCACACACAGCACACACAGCACACACAGCACACACACAAATATGCATCAAAGTCAACAAGAAGACTGCTTGCCAGCTTCAAAGAGAAGAAGTGATTTGTGCTGGCAGAGTTTGCGTGTCACCAGTTCTGGTTTGGGAATGTTTCCTAACAAGCACCACCAACAATAGGCTGGAGTTCTCCGACTGAATGTGGCTTTTTGGAAAATATTTACATACCGACAAATGAGTGTGAGCAAACACAGTTCACATCTTGCTCAAGGACACAGAGATATGAGTCAGTCTTTAACATCACTGCTGTCCAGATTTAAAAGAGTCCATTGCCAATTTCACATCATTTCACATTTTAAACCGTTAATTGAATCAATTCTGGAAAAAGAATGTGCATGTAGTTTCTCTAGTAAACATTTTCCCCAACTAGAGGACAACTAGGACCAAAGGGTCTCCAGCTGCTATCGTTTAACAACACAACATAAAATCGACACAAAGAAAAGAAATTTGAATAGTCGACAAATTGACAGGCAGTAAAACAAAAACAAACAAAGAGAAAAACAGAGAACAATCAATCAGAGTTGAGCTTTTCCCCCAAAAGGCCACAGCAGCACCAGAGGGGCGAGCTGAGGGCAGCATTCCTGCCAGCAGCCGGCTCGTTGCTGGGATAATTATGAGCTCACACGCACACGCACACGCACCAGACACACACACGCACACACACACACACGTTTTTATACATGCTCATTAAGTCTAATTTACAGTAGATGGCAGCTTGGCTTCATGTCTAGACAAACAGTCATAGATTAGTGAGTTCATTTTGTCTTATTGTAATGTTGTTGACTCCGGCGATTAACTGTAATAACTTAATAAACAATGAAGTGTACCATAAAACAAGCTCACGTTATAAATTACATAATTTTGTTGAATTGTTGCGTAGTATAATAATGATGTCATGCTGGTTGCGGGCTAACAGGTTTTATTTTTGCCTCGCTAAGACGACGGCGGCCGCGGCGAGTTTAGCACCACTACATGAGCAGCTTGTGTCTCCCTGATGGCTGCACGTTTTCATTATGCTGCGGATAAACATTTTACAGCCTCAGAGTGGACGTGTAGCCTTCCAGTTTACGGCCAGAGATATATTCTGCACTATATAGCCGTGCGGTGTAAAGTTGAGGCCGGTGTCGGGAATTTGGCGTGGAAATCATAGCCGTGTCTCCCTCCTGTAATTCTATTGTTCCCGACAAATCCCCCGGCCATTTCGCAACATCCCAAAACGCCGAAAGCCTTCTGCTCTTCTCCTTTTTCATCCCGTTTGTAACTGACTGGAGGGGGGGGGGGGGAAACAATGGAGCGTTTTATTGCAGTCTTTGTTAACTGGAAAAATGAGGCGGAGGGCGTGAGAGCCGGTCTGAACCTTCGAACTGAGTCGTCCTTTAGTAAACGCGAAGCCGAGAGGGAATTGTTGCGCTTGGGTTTAGATCATTAAACAGGCGGAAACCCTAGGAGAAAGACAAAACACACTCACAGGCTTGATCAAGAGGGAAATGGCCGGCGTTTAAAGAGATAAATGTCCCCTTATGATCCTAATTAATGACTTTAATTGGCAGTTTATATGCGCGGAGTGATAAATTAAGTGCTTCACTGTCTCCTCACAACACGGGAGCTGTCTGAATGTGAATGTGCAGCTTGAAAATCTCACCTGGAATCGAAAATAGAAAAAAATCATTTTCTGCTCTGCTGTATTTTTGTAAGGCTCAAGGACGGAATGTGCAGGGAGTGAGTGTGACAATAGGTGGAACCTTTCAGAGAGGAATCAATGGATGTGTCAATAATTTAGTGGTAGTCAGCTCTCTGTGTGTGTGTGTGTGTGTGTGTGTGTGTGTGTGTGTGTGTGTGTGTGTGTGTGTGTGTGTGTGTGTGTGTGTGTGTGTGTGAGACCTTTCCCCACCTCCCCTCGCTGGCGGCCTTCTCTCGGATACACCGCAGTAACATCCGGATCTCCGCTCTCACCAGCTCTTTGATTGCAGGGGGGTCGGCCAAACGCGGGAGTGGGGTCCCTGCCTGGTTTCTGTGGCGACCACCTTGTTGTTGCTGCTGCACGCCCTGCTGTATCTTGTGCCACCTCTCCGCCTGCAATAGTTAGTTAAGATGAACTCAATGGTCACATAAATGATTGAATACTAGCGGTGAATACACAGCTCAGGTGACACACACACACACACACACACACACACTCCAATGCGTGCCTTCTTGTTATTACTGAAACTGTAGAACTGTTGGTCCATACCTTTGCAAACCACGGCTTGATTTTGAAAGTATCTTGTTCAGTCAACAACAGTAACACTGTGGGTCGCAAAATGGATCCTGCCAACTGAGTTTTACGTTGGCCGAGCCGCTCGAATCACAAGCCTGTGTGTGATGTGGAGTTAGGCGGCCTTTGAGCCTGTGTAATTCCCCTGGGATTATGGGTGTAGATCTGGGATTTGTGAAAAACGAGAAAAGGTCAGTGGCTAAGCGTGACTTCCTCTCTGCTGACTCGCCACCACCGACTGCAGAGGCGCCGAACGCTCAGCATCCATGCAGGAGGTGAAAGCTTTTGCAATTAGCCGACGCATGAAACATTAGGAAAGCCAGGAGAATGGAAAGAGCCAAAGGGAAATGAAATGGGGAAAAACTAAAGCAGGGGTTTAAAAGAGAGGAGGAGGGGGGAGAGATAAAAATGTGTTTGAATGTGTGTGTCTGGATACCATTAACACCTCCACAGCTGCTGTCTGCCACTCATTTGCTTTCCGCTCTCAGTCGAAGACGCGACTTCAAAGAAACACACATGGAGGACACTAAACACATGTTCTCTGCGCTCATTTTGCATGTGTGCTTGTCCCATAACCTACCTTAACTACTCAGTATGAAATCTCACACTCACACACACACACACACACACACACACAGCCGTTTTCACTCACACCGTCTCTGTTTCTGGGTGTTAAGGTGTTTATATTACAGGACTCGTAGCTCAATGGTCAGACATGTTCCTGTTTTTGTTCAGCCTCTGATCTCATCCAGGAAGTATTTTAAGAGGCATGTTTGAAACCCGTAAGTGGCAGAAACTACCGGGAACTATTACACGGATTTCTTTTAATTACTTGGTGCAAAAATAATTAACTTTCACCAAGTTAGGACACTGGCATTTAGCGTGGAGACAGTGGGTGGAGTTGGAGGGGATGAAGGCCTAATACAGGCTCTGATCTAACCGCTGAAGACAATGGTGTCCTTGATGGGGACGATGGGCAGCACTGCAGGAATGAAGGAGTTACTGTACTCGCAGATCGACTATCGCTTTTCTCAGCGGCTCACTGAGGGATGAAATTCATTACATGTCGGCGAGGGAGAAGGAGGAGGGCCAGAGGAGAGAGGAGAGAGGAGAGAGGGGAGAGAGATTGAATGATAGGCAGCCTTGGGAGGAGAAAAAGAGAAGGAAAAGGGGGAAGAAAATGAAGCGATCCGCCCGTTGTGTAATAACTGAAGGAAACCTGCATGTGAGAGTTGAATGAGGAGCTCTGTGCTTTGTTTTTTTTTCTTCCCCGGAAATTTCTTAAAGCGCTCAGTTCTAACTCTTTCTTTCCGTCTAAGGGGCTTAACACTGAACCGCTGGCTATAAGTGCAAAAAAAGCAATGCTGAAAGTCAAACACACACCCACACACACACACGCTCATACCTGAGGCATACACAAATGTTTGCATGCGCGCACACACACACACACACACACACACACACACACACACACACACAAGCAAGTCAGTGTATATGTGTTACTAATGGTTTTATCAAGAGTAGGGTTGAGCCTTTTTATTCCTGTTATAGACTCACTAAGCTTGGGGGATGGTCCTCTCTCTCTCGCTCTCTCTCTGTGTGTGTGTTTGCAGATGGGAGTGTATTGGTATATTCCATATAAATGATCAAGACTTTTTTGTGGTATATTGCTTACAGTAGCTCAATCTTCACCCCAGGATCAGTCTATCAAGAGGGGTGTGTGCCACTATAATTGCACCTTAGTAGGGCCATTTCTCATCAGGCCTGTAAGTCTGATCTTGGCTGAGGTCATTTGTTTGACAGAGCTGAGGGAGAACATCTTGAGTGCTTTCCATGCGAGGGGCTTTGGGGCCAAGAGTTTTGTTGGGCTTGAGTAAATATTGATGTCTGTCTGGCTCCCACTCGGACCTCACTGGGCCAAAGTGCCAGTTAACCCACATTTCACTTTTATTAGGGAGTCTGGGAACCATTATTAATGGTTTTATGCAGCCGCACTAACACACAGCCGAACACCAGACGGCTAAAATTGCCTGGGCAGGAACGTTTAGTGGAGTATTTTCAGGTTTAATCTGGAGTCAGCCAAGCTCAAAAGGAAAGGATATCTTAAATAATGGAACTGTATAATGAAAGATAACAAATAGAATGGAATACTTAACATTAAAAATGAAAATGCAAAAACGGTATAACAGGGAAGACATTTTAAAGGCATCTACAGACAGGTTCAGGATTGTTTATGCAATGCAATTTCGTCTATATTTTTGAGAGGCTGGTCCTGAAACCATCTTACCTCCGAGTGTGCATCTGTGTACAGGTCCACCAGGCTTTCTCCCAGTGCTGCACGGACCTTTGACAGCTCAGACCGAGGAACATGTTCAGACATCAGGCTCCACAGAGACTGGCCCGGGGAGCACGCCTGGTTTCCATCTGCACACTGCATGTGAATGGCAGACCTATAGAGAAGAAACGGCAAAAATATTGAAACATCATCACTTCAAGATTGGGGCTGTTGGAATTAAAAGGAAATTGTTAGCACGTTATGAAATTGAAGAGACTTTGAAACAGTCGACAACATTGAACTGGGACGTGACAGGAGCACAGCTAACTAGTTGACAATGTTGACAAAAACGCGTTAAAGATTTCGCTTTGGTCAAGACTTTTTCGACTTCATGTTGTAACTGCATGTAAAGCGTGACATCGGCAGTAAACTTGTTTTGTTTGAGAGTAAACAGTAAAGTAGCTCACCCGGCTAGCTTCCTTGTAGCCCGAAGTATCCAGTATAAACAATGCCGTTACCAAGACGAAGTATCGCGAGACGTGCGGAACTTCAGCATGGAGACGAGTTGTAATTTAAATAAACACAATTTCATTCACGGTTCATGCTTATGCTGTATCATAAGAAGATCAGAGCAGAAGAACACGCTGGAAAAGTGAAACAAAAAAAGTTAACAAACATCTCAACATAGACTTTACTCATAGATAAATTAATGAAACAAATGAAACGAATGAAATGACGTAAGTTGGCTGATGATAATGTTTGGTGTTATAGCGGTAGATGGAGGTTGGTGTGAGTGTGAGCCCTCTGACTGTGCCCCCACCCACAGCCCCCCTCCCGGTCGGCACTGGGTGCAGCACCAGAAGCTCCAAAAACACTGCAAAGGAAACATCGAGGACTTTGCGCGTAGTAATAATGTAACCAAGTAGAAACTTTAAACTTATCGACCACATCCTAACAGGACCACAGTGGCTGCTTCACTGAACTTGTTCACTTTTTGTTGTTTTGGACGAGGCCAATCCGCTAAATCATGGCAAATGTTTCCAGAAAGTGCATAATACGCACGGTGGCTTTGGCACTGTTGCTTTGCGCACAGGCTGCGTTTGGTTTCTCGATCGCCGGGCACCAGGACGGCACCTGTGAGGCTAACGGCAGCTTATACTACGTGGGGGAATGGTACTTCCTGGACTCTGATCACTGCACTCAGTGTGAGTGTACGGCGGAGGGCCCTACTTGTGCCCGGACCGAGTGCACTACCCTGCCCGCCGCATGCATCCATGTCAGCCACTATCCAACCGACTGCTGCCCCAGGTGCGAGAAGATCGGGTGTGAGTACCGGGGAGTGGTGTACGAGCTGGAGCAAAACTTCCAGGTAATACTCAGGGCCACGGCACATGTGGATAATATTACCCTTATATTACACTGCGGGGAACAAAAAACGAGTTTGAAAGTGGCAGTTATATTTCAGGTAATTGGGAAATAATATTTGAAACATGTCTGAAAATATCATTTTTGTAAGAAAAGAATTAACAAAGTAGCAGTAACCATGCCAACTGTATGCCAACCTGTTGTGAAAAGAGGCCTATTTACCACACAATTCAAAAACTGCTCCACTCTCTCCCGAAGTTGTGCCCCGATTGTGAATAATGTGCTCATTATATTTGTCGCAAAACAAGATGTAGCCTGTTGTGAATTAAGTGCTGCTCACTGTTCCCGTGCGTGATTACACCCCTACATAAGTGCTCTCTCTATAAGTGTGGGTGTGAACCGTGCAAGCTTAATCAAGCCTGCATATCTGCTAGGTACTATTTCTCTCTACAATCTGGATCACATTTAGAAACGGTGATATGTAGGCAATAAGAGATAAATGGCGCCCCCTTGTGGACATACTCGCTATGCTATTGTCTCAAGATTCCTATTTACTCCATCAAAGAGACTGTGCAAGTATGTTTTGATCATTTTTATCTTATTTTCGCATTATTATTTATTCATAGTGTATGGGTATGATTTGCTGTGTATAATATTAAATCATAATTACTTCCAGGCTGGTAAAAACCCTGTGATTTGAGACTCACTTGTCAAATTTCCTCTGTTTGTGTGGGCTGGTGACTTGTGTGGGTTGTTGTGCTCATGATGTGTCTGTGCGCATGTGTGTCTGTTTCTATGTGTGTGCCTGTGTGTCTTCCCAGCCATCAGAGTGTGAGCAGTGCACTTGTGACAGTGATGGCATCGCCCGCTGTCTAGTTGCAGATTGCGCCCCTCCACCATGTGTCAACCCCGTCTATCAGCCAGGGAAGTGCTGCCCCGAATGCAGGGAGGGTAAGTTCACACTGGTGTTTCTGCAGAACTTCATGATGTCTACTCAATATGACTTCTGGAGCATCTGTAGATAGGTAGATGCAAGCAAATATCATCAATTTTGTGATGTCGTGTTGTTTGTTTCGGTGCAGTTCCACTAACCTGTCTTCCGTTTCACCCTCCAGGTCCTAACTGCTACGTCAATGCGTCTCGTAGCCAGGTGATTCCCGCCGGAGAGCCCGTCTGGGTTGACTCCTGCACCAAGTGTCGATGTCACGACGGCCAGGATGCAGGCTACTGGGAGGGAAACCGTCTCGCCAGCTGTTCCCGTCTCAAGAACTGCACCCCTGAACAAGCATCCATCCAGCAAAACTAAGCCCACCCAACAAAGGAACAGAACTAAATAAGAACCAAAGACGTGACTGTACATCAGAAACACATTCAAGATGAACACTCAATCCAAAATGTCTTTCATAGTGAGGAGACGCGTTTCATTAAAATGACAACTGATCAAGTTGTTTTGTTAGACGATTATTTCAGAGAGACTACAAGTTTGGCATTTACACACATTTGTTACCCAAAAGTGTTGTTTTTTAATTCCAGACATCTGCTTTGATGAACATTTATGCCATAAAAGCCGAGGTAATTATCAGATGGTTAGAAATTGTAATTGACCTGTCACGGATTGATGTGCTCAGCTGTGATGCAATGTAAACCAGAGAGTGGCTTGAAGAATTAGCAAAAAATATTCTGAAAGTGTTCTATAAATATAAATGCAGTACGACTTTCATACTGTTTGAAATATGAGACTGTGGTGTAACAGAAGCAGTAGATGTAGACATGAGCGCAATTGAAAACATGATTTCATTTAGTTTCTGCTTTTAATTTACTCAACTACTGCTTGTTTTTTCATGTGACCTTTCCTTGTACAGCTTAAGTTTCCCATTCAGTCAACCTGTATGAGGAAATGTAACATGGAGTCATTTGGCACTTAACTCCAGGTGTGTATGCAGTAGTCCATATTTATCATCATCCACAAATTCAGTCATGAGGGAACTTTGAATGAGACCAACAGAAATGAAGTGTTTATATACTTGCAGTGTTTGAGCTCATGCTGGCATGGCTTTGTTTTGGACACTTTAGATACCCAAGCCACTGCTGCACAGCACCGCTCAGAATCCTGACGACTGACAGGCTGTTATTACTGTTTCCTTGCATTGATTCTCTGTGAAGATGTTATAATGCGAGGTTTGGGATTAAATGTAAGGTTTATGTATTTTCTTTTAAATGATCAGAAGTCTTACTTACAGGAGTGCCCCGAGGGGAGTTTATAAGTGTATAAGTGTAAGAAACAGACTGACTAGAGATCTGAAAATGATCTGCCCCAGAAGTCATGTTCAGGCTGTTCATTGTAGTTTCAGTTTGTCTTTAATTGACTGAAATGAAAGGGAAGTGATGTGGATCACATCCTTTAAAAAAAGTGGTGTCAAGATGCTGTGTGACTGAGGTTGTGCTGGTAATATACACTAGATGTAATTAGAAAACAACAGCTTGTAATTATTCCAAATTAAAATACCTCATGCCAATTAAATATCTCTGACTTCCCTCTTTTGGCCATCAGTGTTGTTTTGTTTGGATTAAAAGAACCTGCCCTGATTTCCCTGTAGAGATTTTCTGCTGTGTTTAGTACCAGTGTGTCCCTCAAAGCAATAACAAGGTAGAAGTGTTGGAAAGTGAACGAGACACTGCAGCCTCACTGCTTTAAAGCTAATATCTGTATTTTTTTGTAATATACAAATTACATCCCTATAGCATGGTGGATGGTGGATGAAGATACACTTTGCAAAATGATATAGTGTTACTCGGCTGAATCACTGAGATCACATAGCAACAACAGTACCAGGTTTGTGTGGATTGTCATGGCAACAGGGAGAGAGGAAATGAGGTTTCCAAAAGCCGCACACATTACAGGAATTAGCTCCGTGAATCATTCCTCCTAAATTTCCTCTCCATCAATAGTCAATAAAACTGACAGCGGTGCCATTGCACAATCTTGAACCATCAGATTTATTGATTGTATAGAAAAAGTATGTTTGATATGACATAATGCATTCTATATAAGATATAACATTTTCGACATTCAATGTACAAAAACATAGCAAGAGATACAGTAAATCTTTAAAAATGCCTGCAGGCCTGAAAGTCCCGTCTGTCATTGTAGCGAATCAGCCAAAAAACAAACTGAAAACCATTTAAATCCTTTCACCACCAGGTGTGCTTGATAACTGGAACAGCTTCAAAAATCAGAGTCATTTTATGGATAATCAAGCACTCCTCGTGTGTTCTCTTATTCCCACAAACGTGAAATGATCCAAATACAATATTTCTCTCTTTGCATCTATAACCAGTACCAGTGTTTATACACACCGGGGCCACGTCTCTCTCTCTCAAAATCAGTTTTTCCCACATTATCTGTCACTCCTAATCTTTTCTTCTAAAGGAGCTGTTTGTAATATGCAGGAGGAGCCTTGCTGAATGTAGAATGAATTGAGTTCAAGTTTGATAGTGTATAAAAGAGGAAAATTCATCATATCAGCCATCTAGGGCAATAGAAATAATGTATGTCTCATCATTTCCACACTTAAAAAGAGCTATGTGTGCAATATTAGTACATTTATATAGTAAAACGAAATTGGAAATGAAGAAAGGATTGTATGGGCCTGCGTACGTCTGCCCTCCGAGGCCACTAAAACTCACATCAGGAGAATGCAGCACTCGACAAAAGATGCAGTGTGAGAGCCGGAGAGGCGAGGTGGTGGCACGGAGGTAATGATGAAGGCAAGAACTAAAGAAGAGAATAAGAAAGAGAGGGGGGGGGAAATGATGAGAAACAAATGGCACTGATTGAGGGACATAAAGGAGAAGAGGCTGAAGAGGAGAAGCTCTCCTGAGGGACATGGCCTGGACGGGCAACAAAAGGGGGGTTATTGGGATGAAATAAAAGGCAGGATGGCGTGAGTGTGTGTGTGTGTGTGTGACCTTGGGGTGGGTTATAAGAGGAAAGGACCAATCATACCATCCTACATTCTTCAGGCTATGATAACACTGAACAGATGGCAGCGTGTTTGCCTGAAGGCCCACAGAAGAGAAAGATAACCCAATATTATTCTTCCAGCTCTACTTCCAAACAGTAATATCAATGTACATACAACTTGAACAAGTGAAACTGATAAGTTTTGTGGTGTATGCATTTTTGTTTGTTTTTTTAAATATGACAAAAACATATTTTTAGTGTCAAAACACGTCAGAATTCATCACAAAGACACGATTTCATTCAAAGAGAATGACCTTTAACCCTGACCCTTACTGTACTTGTTGACTTAAAGGCATCAGTTTGGTATTGAGGCATCACAAAAAAAGAGTTAAAATAAAACCAAAACTAAGAAAAGAAAAGCAACACAATGAAGCTTTGAGTGGAGAAAAACCTTGTTGGTTTGACATGTACAGAAAAAAATGATTTAAAAATGTTCCAAATCGGGACAAAGCTTACTCTCTTGTCTGAATGTGTGTGTGTGTGTGTGTGTGTGTGTGTGTGTGTGTTTGTGTGTGTTCTGCTTAAGACATGCACTGCTGAATGTTTTGATTCATCAAGCCCATCACTTCAGATTAATAAAGCAGATCGCAGACAGTTGATAATAAGATCTGAAGGAGCAACAGGCCTGTCAGTCAAGCTCCCTGAACGACATCGTGCTCATTACCGCCTTAAATATCCACCATGTTCCACCAACACAATCCCATCGTCTCCTCCTCTTGGATACGATCGGCCTCCTTTTACAAGATTGAAATGAAAAGATAACAGAAACTAATATTGCCGCGTCTTAATGAGTAATTTTTCTTTTACCCCTTTTCATCAGACTTCCGGGTTACATCGTAGGCTTCATATAGTCAATGACCTCCGACCAAGATTCTCTCTCGTCTTTATGACGCCAGCGGAAGAGTCACGTATTCAGCTTTTAATTCTGCGAGCCAAGAAACCACCCTGACAGCTTGTCTCTGATGTTTAACCCTTCTTGTCCCATATGTGTACAGTAAACACAGCCCATCCTCAAGTAGCAATTTCTACTCCCGCAGATTGGTGATGTACCTGAAACAAGTTCCATTTTCTTTATTTTGTACACACAAAATGCTTCTGAAATGCACACACTAGCAAGAAATGGAGGTTTAATCTCCCTGTAGCGAACAAGAAATCTCCCAACATGAGCCACACAGGGTTAAAATCTCAACCTTCCATTCACATCCATCTCATCAATATGTGATAATATGTTTGCAGCTGTTGCCTAAGTTTCCATCGCTCCAATCTGTCGGAGTCTGTTCCCAAAGTTCCAGTCTGTATATATAAAAAAAAGAGAACAAAAGAGAGTTCTCAGGTGTTGTTGCCGTTGACGATAACAAAACAGGTTTTTATCAGCGTGTCCCAGCACTGTTTGAAGTCCTCCATGGCAGATGCAGGCACAATAAACATTCATTATCTGATACACCGGAGTGACTGATCGAGAAGTGAGTTCCAAAGTTGAGATAAACCTTCACTGATGCTTTGATATGCAAACCGTTCCACATAAATCCACACGGCACGTCAGTACATAAGGTGAATGTTGCAACTGGCTTCTTTCCTGTCATCCTTAGTTGATCCTCCGGGTTCGTTCCCACCTTCGTTTTCCTATCATCCATTCCTCATCTAGTACTTTTGTCAGTGGGCTGTAAAGAAGCCTGTTTAACTCAAACCGTGTCACTGATCCGTATTCTCAGCGATCCCCTTTGCTCCTTTGACCTCGCCATATCCCACAAATGCAATCCAACATTCCAGAACGTTCCCAGCGTGTCAAAAAGAAAACTGCATCATGTAAGCTCCCTTCCAGCTTTCCAAGGATTCTTTTCCCCCCACAAGCTTTGTCAACGGCCGTTTCAAAACACCATGCCAATCTTTAGGGAGCGACTGATATTTGAGACCCTGATTTTGGTCCAGACATCCTAAACTCGGAACTCGCTGATTGGCGACGGTTGGAGCTTTTGAAGCCTGCGGCCGGCCGAAAACATTTGTGAGCGGGAAACAGCACCTGAGTCCTGATTACAGAAGTGGCAAGCCGAAATCTCAATCAAAGAGAAAAAGAGAGAGAGAGAGAGCGAGGGAGACAGACGGAGATGATAGAGGGAAAAAGAGAGGGAGGGAGAGAGAGAGAGAGACTACAATGTGCTTATGGCTCCTTCTACCTCTCCTCTCATTTCCCCACAGACGTCTGTGATATGTGTTCTGCTTCATTTCTTCATGTGAGCTCTCCTTCTGTTCTCTCTCTCTCTCTCTTCTCGCTCTCTCTCTAACCCTTAAAAGGCCGGGGAGGCGGCTTTCCGATCTCCACAGAGATATTTGTGTACAGGGGGAACCTCTTGAACTGCACCACTCTGTAGGTCAGCGAGCTGATGCCGTCCTTCTTCATCGTGTTCTTGGTGTTCTGTATCTTATTGAATCTGGACACAAAAGAAGGAGAGAGATGGGGGGGGGGAGAGAGAGTCAGCGTGAGTAAAAGTTACACATTTTAGATTCATTTCCACAAAGTAAATCATTGAGCATTGAGCTCAGTGTGTGTTTGTGTGTATACATGTGTACAGATCTGCAGACAGAGAAGGGAAAGCGACACCATCTTCTGCTTTTCTCTTATTCAAATTGGCTACACACCTTTTTTTTTTCCTCCATTACACATCTTGACCAACAGGGGGTGCTAGGGCATCGCACTGTGACTCTGGACAGTAGCATGTCAGGGGGCTGCTTGAATTTCCCATCGGCTTTGACTTTTACATCAGCATCCACTTTGTATTTGACTTTCAGCAACAAAAACAGAAATCGCACTTCACAACGTGTCAAACTGTTAACTCGTCGCCATAAACTGCTCTCTCACTCTCGCCGCGATATCAACTCTGCACTAGGAATGAAAACGAGACCACGGCAGGCCAAATGTGTAACAGCGTGTACGCAAGACGCTTAGTATCCTCTACCTTTGTCTCTGTGTGGACAAAGGAAGAGCTGATGTATGCCAACACACACTTCATGGAAGACAGCAGCGTGACTGAGTCCAACACAAGATGTCTTTTTAATGATATGCTTGGACGTACAACTCCAGTTGGTGTAGCAGCCTGACACGGACCACTGAGTCGACAGAGACTTGTCAGGGCTGACTAGTGAAGAGCTCTCTCTCTCTCTCTGTCTCCCTGTCTCTCTGTCTCTCCGTCTTTCTCTCTCTTTCTCTCTCTTCCTCTTCCTGGCTTTCTTCTGTTTCTCTCGAATCAAATCACAAAGACCTTTATTGGCACCAATGGAAGGTGGAAAAATGTTGTCAAGCATCTTTCCCTTGCACAATAACAGCAATACGGAATAAATTGAATTACGTGTTTCAACTCTTATCAAGGCTTGGCACTTCAATTTAAAAGAAGGGGATATTAGTTTAAGGAAAAGAGGGGGGAAAAGGAGGGAAGGAGGGAGGATGGAAAGGAGGAGCGGCGAGAGAAATAGAGGGAGAGGCTGCGAGATAACAAAAGAGTAAATGAAAACTGGGAGGGGAAGCTGAGATCTTTAGATAAACCTATCAAACAGCTGAGAATAAACGCAATATAGATTGATCACACACACACACACACACACACACACACACACAGGTATCTGTAGACTCTCACTTCATTCTCTTTTCTCGTATTTTAACCAGACAGCGGGTGAGACAAAGACGAACCTCCTTGCACATTTTTATACGTTAGCCTAATTTCCCGAGCAGGTCCTAAGTGGGCTAAGCAAAGAAGGCCTATTTTAATTTCCACCCAAGGCCTCATGGGAAACCGCTGCAGACATCATATAGTATCAACATGGCGGCAGATTGTTTTGTTCTGGTCTGCGTTTTACTTGGCAACGTCCTACTTGACCCTGCTGCAGGAAAAAATGCAAAGGGACACCTGATTAGAAGGTCAACTAAACACAATGTTGAAGGTATATACTATTTTTATAGAAGGCAGACACTCACACACACGCACACACACACGGCGTATCTGCAACTGTTTCAGGATGATAACGTTTGAATGGAATATTGAACAATGTTACCGCGCAAGTCATTCATTCGCAGTGCAGCAGCAGTTGTCTGCTAGATAGAATTTGTGAGTGTGTATGTGTGTGTGTGCATGCAAACTGATACTTGCGCCCGGTGATGAATGTGGCTCTGTCTTACGTTTGCTGGCCCAATCTCTCATTGCTATGCCTAACCAGCATCCAGGCAAGACTGAAAGAATGGACTCCTGTGTTTGTGTGAGTGTGTGCATGTGTGTGTGTAAAAGTGTAGATGTGGGCGTGTGTGTGTGTGTGTGTGCTGAGAGGAGAGATAGTAAGCATTCATCAGTCAGAGACAGTCCAGAAACTGCTTCAGGTGGTAAACGCTGGACATCACTAGGCAGATACTTCAGATAAACTCTCCTTAAAGGCTCAATCGTCAATCTAAAGATCAACACAAAGACGCACAAGCTCAATGTATCTGTGCAGTGAGTGACAGACCTCTGTGTGTATGACTCCAGAGGTGAAATAAGTTTTTAAAGTTTTTTTTGTGTAATTTTCCGTCATTTTTATACTGGAAGGTAGTAGCAAGCAGGTGCCTGGAGCCAGTTTTCACCCAGTGTGAACAATAGCCCTGCAGCAATGGAGAACAGAAGTGGATCGATGTG
The DNA here is from genome assembly GCF_046128005.1 of Genypterus blacodes. Lineage (NCBI taxonomy): Eukaryota > Metazoa > Chordata > Actinopteri > Ophidiiformes > Ophidiidae > Genypterus > Genypterus blacodes. Next base: position 1,917,718 of record NW_027466842.1, read on the forward strand.
TTTTCGGAACATTAAGGTGTTTGGGGCATTTCAGTCGATCTGGAAGTAAAACATTCAGAAGTTCAGCCTGAGTTGTTGTCTGTGTTTTTTTTTCTTCAGCTGTGCTTTGTTTCCATATGCAACACCAAATACTGAGAGAAAAAGCTGAATTTTCTTTTGTGTTAAGAAATACTGTGAGCCTTGGCTAAGTTTGAATTTGTAGAAGAAACAATGAATATTTTTTATATTTAATACATATCTAATATATTTATTCTAGGTATCTTTTATTATTTTAAGTGCAGAATCTATTATATCTAATTGCAGAATGAATTACATAATGACGAACCGAACAAGCAAAACAAACGTATCGTGTTTGATGCTGACTGGCAGAGGGAGCTCAGTGGAACAACATTTATGCATGTTGAGTCCCAGCACCAGTATTTAAAAGCACACGCTCTCTCTTCACCTCCTTCCTCTTTGTCCACATGAAACTCCTCTTGCTTTTGGAATTTCCTCTCAGCCGAAAGACATAATAATCACAAGAGTCCAGGCGGTTGCAGAGTTTTATTCATATTTTCTGCCCCTTGCTAACGGTTATGAATTATGTATCGGCTCCAAATAAACAGCGTCCCTGTTGGTGCCACGTCTTATTGAGGAAGTCTGGTCCATGAACCGGAGAGAGAGAGAGAGAGAGAGAGAGAGAGAGGGAGAAAGAGAGAGAGAGAGAGAGAGAGAGAAAGAGAGAGAGAGAGAGAGAGAGAGAGAGAGAGAGGGGAGGAAAACTACAGCTAAGTATCATGCAGAGACACACAGAGAAAGAGAGAGAGAGAGAGAGAGAGAGAGAGAGAGAGAGAAAGAGAGAGAGAGAGAGAGAGACAGACAGCCAACCCAAACACTTTCTTTCAGTCTGGTGGCTGATTTATTGATTTTGATAAAGGCAACTAGACCGGTCTGACCTAGCCGGCTCCCATCTCTGTTGGTGTCATTTCAGCAGGCAATTACTGAGGGATCGCTGGTTCTCTTACTCTCTACCAGACACATGCACACACACACACGCACACACACACACACATACGCACACACAAACACACATGCACACACAGTGATGGATGACACATTATGCAGGCCTGGTTATTTTAGACAGTCTTCACACTTAAAATATGGCTGCTATTTTCAAATATAAATTGTCAATTTTAAAGATGAACTTCTTTTAGATGAATGTCTGACACGCCAGTGTTTCGGCAGCTGTTTGATGGAGGTAAAAGAAAGTGGGAAAGTTTGTCATTATTTTAAATTCGATGTCACAGGTTCCATTTGGTGCTAATTTGCTTTTTCTGCGTTGATGGATTGAGTCTGGTGAGTCATGTGGTGTTGATCAAACGAGGAGACGAAAGAAAACAAAATGTAGCTCTCAGGTGTATGAATGCAAAGTACAAAACAGTTCGAAACAGAAGATTGAGTTTGAAACTACATTATTGTTTATTGTCTATATCTCTTCTGCTTGATCTGTTTATTAATCACCTATAATGTAAAGAACTTTCAGCTACATTAAACTGCATGTCAAGTTATGTTTCAGTGAGGCAGAAAATGGAAGTGAATGTGACTGTATGACATCATACCTTCCAAACTGAATTTTATATAGGTACTTTTCACATGCATTTGCGGGGGGAAAACTAAAAAACCCAAAACATTTATCCTGGTATTGCTTCTATAGCTGTATTTAAATTTGTGATCAAACACCTCAGTTTCTGGCTGGAACTGAAACAGCAGTCACTATTCTTTCCATATGACTGATGGTTGCAGCATTTTATACCTTACAACCCAATTTTATGAGCCACGCCTCCACTGTGAACACAGAAGGAGCGTATTTCAGTTGAAATATTGCAATAATATTACAATAATGTCACCTATAATCAAAGTAAAAGAATATTGTAGGAGGCAACAGAGTTCACTACATCTTCATTCTGCTCTAGCTACAGCAGGTATCGATTTCTGTGTTGTGAGGCATCGTTGTCTGGCCTATCCAAGCATGAAAATGGAGGCTCTTAGCAGAGAATAAACAGTGATAATCCACATTAAGCTGCTTAATGTGAGGTGGTATATTTCTGGTGATTAATGTGTCTAGAAGGGCTCATCTCTGTGTGTTGGGTCTCATTCATCAAACCGTTAAATAACACATTTACACTGGAAGTATTCTTACACATTTGTCTGGAAAGCAATTTAAACGGGGAGAGCAAAAGTAAAGCCTGTATATTTGGAAAGTAAGTTTTGCTTTATTAAATATGTTTTGTACAGTCTCCATTTTCTAATCTTCTCAAAAACAGAAAGATAGAAAGGGAGTTTTAATAAGAAGGGGATTACTGTGGGATTCCAGGCAGGAATATATGTTATTTATTCAACATATAATATTCATAACGTAGTGGTCATGCATTTCTCCAAGCTTCTTGAATTAACTATTAATATTTTGACATTGTGCAGGATAATCTGCAGCTCCTCAAACTTTAAGAATACTAGTCTATTCTAGTAATAGTAATAGTATCAGTAGTCATAGTAACAGTGGTGAGGTTAGACATGATGCTGAATGCACCTCACCTCAAGTGTGAAGAAGAGTCAAAGAGTTGAACCTTTTAGAGATTGAAGGTGTGGGACATATGAGCTACTGAATACTGGTAGAACTCTGTATTGTCATTATTATTATTTTTCAGGACTTATTATGGTGATGAAAATAGTGAAAACGCCTTGAGGCAACATTCTAAGCAAAACAAATTAGAAATGAAATCCCCCATCAATAAATACTAATGGAACTTTTTAAAAGGGTACCTGAGGGACAAATCTGTCTTCTTTTTGTATTGCGGTTGAAATTAGTTGATGAGATGTTTTAACCTTGAAACTCTCAAAATGGTTGTACAGCATAATACTCTCACAGTTTAGCAGAGGAGATGAGTAAATATTGACAAAGGAGTAAACTGTTTACAGTGTCCCATGCTGTTTTAAATATGAATTTAGAATGCTGTTTCTGGGATCATTGGATGTAAATAAATGATGAATGAAATCTTTGGCAAACTTCATCCACACATCATGCGCCCAAAGCCACAAAAACACACTATTTAAGAGTAAAAAAGGACCCAGAAATGAAGGGCGTATAGAATTATACTGTGTATTTAACCTCCAGTTCTGCAAGGCAGCTCCCAGGTGTGAATGAGCATGATGTGAGTGTGAAACAGGAAATTGCTGCGAAAAGGCAAATTTCATTTAACACCTCTGCTTAAATAAGAGTTCAGGCATATTAAGATACGAAATGCCTGAAACATCTGACGATTAAAAAGCAGATACCAAAGCCGAAGACGATTGCACAATTGACTTTCGCAGCAGCGTGTTGTATAGTAGCTTACATTGATAATAAGGACGCGATATTGACAGCGAGCCCTTTGAAAGTATCACATAATTACAATTCTCTGAAATGAAGATGAGAGGATGTAAAGAAATCTGTGTAGCTGTGAGACGAATGCGGCACAATTGATCCCAACGTGAAGCAGAACAAGTGTGGACAGTGATGCAGTACCTCTGCGGGTTGGGCTCGTTATGTTTGTCTCTCTCGTGCTTAATCATTCTGTAGCGGCCGATCCGGACGTCTGGCCTGGACACCTTCATGCCGTTCAGAGTGATCCTGAGAGAGAAAGAGAGAGAGGGAGAAAGAGAGAGAGAGGGAGAAAGAGATGATGAATAAATAATCAGTGTGTCCAGATATCAACTGTTCTGATTGACAATCCCCTGCCATACCACTAGGGGGTTCTCAAACTGTGCCACCAGTACTAATGGTGCCACAGTTTGAGAACCTCGGTACTTGTGCTTTTGTAGCTCAGTGGGTTTGGCGGTGATGCCTACAGTACACAAACTGAGTCAATGATATGTCTTTAAACTCCACCTATTAACAGGGAGACATGCTTGTTTGTCAATCACACACTGTGCTGTCATACAGGGATCTCTGGGCTCTGTGAGGCCTACAGGGTTCATATTATTCCCTCAGCATTGCACATTAAAAATAGTGTCACACAGAAACAAATGAGCGAGTAAACACTGAAAGCCCGAGGCTCCGACTGAAGCACCTTAAAATGAAGGACAGCTGTGGTCAGACGCCTTTATTGCACCAGAGAAACTGAAATTGTGTTAAAGGCAGTTAGTTCAAACAAAGTATGTGCTCATTCAGACAGAACGATAACATTGTATTACCGTTAAGATGCAACGGAGAGGCAAACCTGCACAGAGATTTATTTCTCATACAGCGACAAATAGGCTATGAAGCAACACATGCCACAGGCCAGGAAACACATAAACAACACAGACTGATAATAATAACAATATGCACGCCCGCACACAGAAAGGATGTGTGTGTGCGAGTGTGAATTATGGATTTTAATTGGTCACATTCCTTTGATTGTTGCAGTCTCTTTTGTCTTAAAAGGCACTCATTAATTTGACCTCATCTTTTACTCCTCTTCCTCATTCCCTGCTCCTTTGTCGTCTCTTCCTCTCGCTCCTCCATTGTTCTCCGTCCCTCTCCCACTCTGTTCTCTCTGTGTTCTACAGTTCCGCCCACTGGGTTCTTGAAGGTCAACATTTTTTACAATAAACAGATAAACACAGTGGTAGTAGTCACTGCTGACTTATTTGTGAAAAATTTCATTTCCAGTTTGCATATCGAAATGATCTTTAACACTCATAAATTGTGTGTAAGTGTTTTTTAATTAATAATCTGCCTTGAAATCTTTCTCTTTAAGCCAACAATAATTACATTTGTATGAAAGTGAGCAGATTGTTATAGCATTTACAAAAAAGAAGTATCACTAAATCATCTCAATTATTTTATTCTATCAAACTGCGAAATAAATCATTTCCTGATTCATCATATGTAGCCGTGGTCAAGGAGAGGCCTCATACTGACAGACTGCACACCCACGCAGCCGTCTGCACTTACTCAGGCTGACTCCAGCTTTCCTCATGTTGAAGCTATGCCGGGAGTTTGCTGAAGTCATCGCGTTCATGTCTGTATAAGAATGATAAAAGTGGCCCCGCCCTCACAGGTACAGAGCCAGAGTCAGATCTGCCACTCAAGCATGGCCTGCGAATGCCCACATGCTACTAAAACGTTCAAATCAGCCAAAATCAAGGGGAACGCTGTGTGTGTATGAGGCCGCTTTGATAAACATTACTTTGATTTATCAGCAAAACTGTTTTTTCTGGTCAAACAGCAGCTTGCAGCAAAAGCCTGATCAATATGCAATAACTCTAATACAACTGCACATTTGGAAAAGCTCAATAATATTTCAAATTGTGTTTTGTTACGTGGAAGAACTGTAAATACATAAACATGAACAGCTCATTTGCAGGAACAGATATCGTTATATATCTTTTCTTTCACTCACATCACTCTGGGGTCGCGTAAATAAAAACCTAAACCCAAAATAAACCAAAACAGTAAAATTAAGTTTGATTGATTTGACGTGGAATGCAGAATAAAACATATTTTCATTTAATCATATATCATTTTAGTGTGTTTTCCTTCTGTTAGTACAAGTGAGCTCATCAAATCCAATCCCTCATTTAATCTGTTTCACCTTTTCCGCTATCTTTCTGTTGAACTTCCTTGATCTCCTCTCCCCTCCTCATCTTTCCTCTCTTCTTTTCCTCACAAATCAGTCACACAGCTCAACCGCAACAACATGCAACCTCTCATCAGAGGCTAAAAAATGCAAAACTCCTATAAATAAATTCACTGCAAACGTAATAACAGATCTTTGCCCCATTCCCTCTAAAGTCTGTGTGACACTGCTGACTTGGCACGAGTGCGTAGTTGATTGCCATTGACAGTGCGTATGTGTGCGTTTAAGCAAGCGTGTATGTATTTACATAATTGAGACCTTATTATGGTGCCAATCACGTGAGAGCGTGAGTGCGAGCAAGACGGCTTCTCTTCCTCGCTTCTTCATCTTCTCACTGAGCTTATTTATGCATTATGCACAGCTCCTCTGCCTGCTGCTCTGTACAGCGTGTGTGAAACTTAATATTTGATACATATTACATTTCTTTGGCACGAGGAACAATTCAGAGTTAATTTTAAGACTGTGGGTGCTCGACAAACAACGGGCCGCAACCTCGTAGAGTTATAGGAAAGGGAAAGTCAGATGGTTCATAATATCAATGCACTGTGACATCACAAGAAATAAAGAAATAGGCAATATTCATCAAGAATCGTGCGAGCTGTCCACATTAAGGAGACATACTATTTCTGTTTCAGGCTCATAGCTCTGAGTAAATAAAACGTAAAGGAAGGATTTAATTCCATGTGTTGTTTGTGACTTCTCTGCAGCAAAACATTTCATCAGATGTGTCACTTGCTGTGTTGTGTGAAGTGTTAAGGAGGTGAGAAAAAAGTCCATGCGGTGTCTGACGAGACTGAATGCACAAACACTTCCAACCTCGCCTGTATTTCTTTGCTTGTTTTATGCTTATGCTTAACTCTCTTGAAACACATCACAGAAACACAAAAAAGCTCAGAATTGTATATAAGGTGCAAAAAAGGTCCAGAAAGTTACACAGTCCAACTGCATGGACGTTTGTTGTGGCATCCATCCATCCATCCATCACCTCTGCTGATACAAAAGTATTGCAAATCAATTTTCTTAATGAAAACAACAAACTGGCAGAACAATCTGTTTGAGTGGAGCCATGAATAGAAGCAGATTCAGCTCATCCTGTGCCCAGATAAGTGAAGACTTTAGAGGTGACGGACCATGTTGTTTGTGGAATCTTATAAGGAATCAACCAGGCGAAAATTCTGTTTTCCTGACGGCTCAAAAATAAGTTGATGAAAGTGTTTGTGTAAAATATAATCAGGATTCCATTGCAATCCACATTCTCTGCTCTGTTTTGTTGCACTGCGTTAGCTTTCCTGCCGCTTTGCAGAGCCTGTGAACGTCTCATCAAACACTCCCCGTGGGTGGGCTCTCTGTCTCCTCATCTGTCAATACAAAAGCCTGCGCAGTGATGAATGCAGGTCGGGGATTCTAATTGACGAAACCAAGACAAGACGGAGATCTGTCATCAAAACGGTTATTATTCCACTCACAAACCTCAGACACACAGTTGTGTTTGATAAATGTGTGTGTCATCATCCGCGGACAGGCTCATTCAATTTCAGAAGGGACAGAGCGAGAAAAGACAATATTACAATATTAAAAGAATCCTCCTCTTTGTATTTGACCTTGTATAATATCACACTGCGGGGTTGAGTGTGTGTGTGTGTCAGAGAGAGTGAATGTGTGCGTGCGTGTTTGTTTATGATATAATGAGCTGTTCAACTATTCAAATGGCTTGACGGCACAAAATCACATCTTTGACCAAGAGAATGCTGCACACACCATGGACACACACACACCATGGACACACACACACACACACACACACACACACACACACACACACGCACACACACACACACACACACACACACTGCAACATCACATCAGTGCAGTCAGCTCTTCGCTCCTCTGACAGGCAGTAGGCAGCAACATGGTGTGACAGCCTAGTGTGAATGTTATGTAATGGACAGCACACTGAGGATGCTGTAGAGTTACTGAGCTTACAAAGAACAGCAAATGGCCGTCTCCTGTGTGATATACACATACGTATATGTATCTGTGTATATATAGAATCCAGAACTGGCACATTGGAGAATCACGTCAATGGAAAACCAGCAGGTGGGCAGCATTTTACGGCTTGTTTGGCAGAGTGAGGCGGTGAGAGGGGAATGGAGACGAGTAGAAGTAGTGCAGAATATGTCAGAATATGTTCAGAATGGCTCAGGAGGCCTCTTTTAAGTTTATCAATGCATCAAATCCTTGTATAAACAAAACAAAAGTGGAGAGCAAATAAAGTAACACTGGAAATCTCATGGCTGTGAGGTATATATTCAACAAAATATGGTATCTTATACATTTTGTTCATGTAAATGTCTTTCATGAGTTGTTTCCTTCCCAGTTTTTATTCTGAATCCCGCCAAAACTGCTAGATATCACATCAGTGAACATATGCAGAAACAGAACAGATATCTAATCAGAAGTAGCAGTACCATACGTTTAAAAAGTTTAGAAAGTATGAAGTTTAAATCTAAACTTCATCTTAACTTTAATTTGCCCAATGAGGTTGTGCAAGGCAATTTTAATCTACAGTAACTGAGCCCTCGTGATTACTGGAGGAATAAAAAACCTTGCTGTGTGACCCCTGTAGCAGGCCCATTATACAGAACAGGCTGCTCTGCTTGGGTGGCGCTTGTCCGTTTGAAAAGCTCATAACCGTGTGAGGCGGAGTGGACTGTCCAGCGCTTCTCTCTCTCCCTTCAGAAAAATCTGCCTCTCTAATATGCTGCCACACGAAGACTTTCATTTGCCCGCCGGAGGCAGAGAGGGGGGAGAGTGTGCGTGTGTGTGGGCGTGCGAGTGCATTTAAGAACATTATTATAGCTGTCGGGACACTGTTCAGGCCAACCCCGCAGTCACACACACACACACGCACACACGCACGCAAGCACTGACACACAGAGACCGTGGTCCTACTCGATTGGATTAATCAGGAGTTTCACCAACTCCTCGGCTATTCCCACTAGTGGAGTTAATTGCATTAGAGCAATGGAGTGGAGGAGAATTGGGAGCTAAGTTTGATGTCTTGCCTCAGTTCTCTACGCCTGCAGAAATGAGACGAGGGAAGAAAGTACAGTGTGTGTATAGGGGGGGGAACTAATAGAAAAATAAGGTGTATGAGTCTGAAGATGAGGACAGAAAGAAAAGAGTGCTTCCTCTCTCTGCATGGTGTATATGGGCGACTTCATGCTGCTGCTGCACGACTGAAAACCTTATTAGAGCTCAGTGTTTTGGTTCTTTAGCATGCTCTTTGTTGAGTTTAGTGATTAGTTTAGTTAAGAGTCATGACAGTGAGAGCAGAAAATCTGTAATTTATGCAATTTGTCGCTTGAGTTTGTTATCACTTTCGCATTATAAAGAATTATGCAACTCCTACTCTAAGAAAGATATCAGCACATACATATAAAGTGCTATAAACTGAGTCTGGACAGAGGCTGCTGACTGAGGCTGCTCTGTCAGACCAAACCTTTAGCTTGACGCCTCATCTTTCTCTCTGTTCTATTTCCCTCTGCTCCCCCTTTTCTTTCTTTCTTTCTTTCTTTCTATCAAACCTTGCATCTCTCTAAACAAATCCCTTCTTGTGCTCCGTGACACAGTTTGAACCAGAGCAGATGATGATAAATGGATCGAAAAAAAGAGATCGAAAGAGAGAAAGAGATGTGTGCGCAGTGAAAAGAAGGGAAGGTCACATATATTCATGCTGAATCCACAAAGAAATCTCATCCAAATCTGGAGCTCTACAGAGCTTTGAGTTCTATTTACATTGTGTTGGGTTGAGTCTCACAGCTCTCACCGCCCCACATGTAAAAACACGTGCAGCCATTTTTAGTAAACAAGCTCAAGAGAAGCTGAACATAAGCTTGCATGAAATGAGAACAAAACCCCAGTCACTACATTGACATGCACACAATAAACCAATTATTTGTCCATATTGCAAATAGGGTAACAATGGATGCTCATGTTGCTCTATGTCTGCTCAATCGTGTAAAGTGAACACTTATACTGAGGTTCAGCCACAAACTTAATAAGCTGAAGGCATTCCAGGTGGTAATTTCTGGGAACACCAAAAGTGTCACAAAGACTTTTAGAAGTGTTCTCTTAAATCTCACTAATGAAGGCACAGTGTTCCCAGAGGCCTAATTTAATCTTAGGGGACACCATAGCGGCATCAAGTAAATGGAAATATGGTCCGTTTAGTTTTAGACAGAAGGGGTAATGGGGAAAAGACATTTCCTAACACACTACACACCAGAAAGAATTTCAAAAGCATTTCTTTTCCCCCATGCTACTGATTTTTGGGGAGGATTATGCAAGTCAGACAATAGAGGAGATCAGCCGATCCATCATGCATAGCAGCCAGGAAATAACACTGTCAGTAAGTCAGAGTGTTTGGCTGACCTGCCTCACACTCATTCACACCGCTGTTCCTGTTTGTGGCTGCTGATTCCTCACCCGCCCTCATCCTCACCCTCCATCGATTTTTAACTCCATTATCAAACGGCGCTGGACGCTGTGTCATGTTGACTTCTATTTCCCGTGTCACGCCGAAAGTATCATATCATGAGGGAACGTCTCTGCTCGCTCTGTGTTTATCCAGGCGGGGTTGCTTATTCTCCCCGCCAGGCCTCGCGATCCGTTGCTTTGATCTAGCCAAGATGTACAGTGTTAAAATGGAGACTTAACTGGCAGAAAAGTGTCTGATCATGGCCACTTACTCCAACTGAAAGGTGTCTGTGACTCAAGCGGCTGACTTCTTTGGGTAAACAAGAGGCAAAAACTGACCTTGGAATACAAACCCGGTGAAAATGGACGGACTAGCTGCGATTTTGTAGCTGTCTTCATAACAATAATGTGTTTGTACCAAATGCTTGGGCTACAATATACTGATGTTTGCCATTGTATTTGAAACTGTCCAGACTTCTGTGAGGTAATTGTCCAAATGGGGAAAAGCAACACTAGTCACCCGGAATTAAAACACTACTTTGCAAAATCTGTTGCCAAAATCTTTCTTCACTCATCACAAAAAACGATTGAAACGAGCCTTCATTTGTTGGTGCGATATTTGAGCGTGTGCGGCTCAATCGCATTTTACCCAGTTAGGACAAATACTGAGAATATTGAGTGTGTGTGAACATACTGGCTGTTATGTACAAAATGCCCTGAGTCTGACACCATTTTCGAAGCTGTTGGTGTGGGTGTACTGGTTGCACGAGTACATGATGTCAGGTTTTGAAAGCCAGTTCTGTTAGTGTATGTGTGTGTGTGGAGCCCTTGGGACAGGTACATCCTTTGCCTGAGGCTATTGGTACATACGCAGAGGACTCTCTCTCTCTCTCTCTCTCTCTCTCTCTCTCTCTCTCTCTCTCTCTCTCTCTCTCTCTCTCTCTCTCTCTCTCTCTCTCTCTCCTTCCTCGCTCTCCCCCTCTCTGTCTCTGTCTCTCTCTTGCATTGGCTGTTGTGCGAGTGGCAGCCATCCTCTCCGCCCTGGGCTCAGACCCACTGAGCAACAGGGACAGATTCGTCCTCTGGGCTGGCATGAGCTGGCAGGACCCATTTCAGGCAGCGGTCTGTGGGATCCAAACCAGAATGAGGCAACGCCAGAGGGAAGCAAGCGAGGGCGAGCGACAGGGCAACACGGAGGGAGGGGCTGTGCAGTAGCTTAGTCTTTTAGCTGATGCCACTTCCTTTTTCAACAAGAATAAGCAGATGGAGGTTCAGTTTCCAGCTCAAGGACACAACCACAAGCATGACTGCTTGAGGGGTCAAACCCATGACCCCTGGTAGCCTCTAATAACAAAGAAAAGACAAAGGGCAGATTCCTCAGATGCCCGATCTACACTCATCTTCTTTTATCTCTCCTTCCCTTTATTCTGTCCCTATCATGTCTTTCCCTGTGGTCATGTTGCTGATCCCGGATACATGGAGAGTCAGCAAAGCCTGGTAGTTCTGCTGCTCAAGTTCATCCAGGCTTCTATTGTTAGAACCCATTCTGCTTCAAAATTCACTAAATCCTGCATTTCAAAATAAATCACCAATAATCTGATCCGTCAATGGGAAACCTCACAATGTTGTTATGCTGTATTCATATTTAATAAATTATCGTCAAATCCAAAATTAATTTGTTCATTTAGATTTACAAGATTTTAGATTTGAACACTGACCTGGAGACTTTGCTCGCCTCCATAGATATCAGATCACATCCACACACAGCCTGTCCTTCCATCTTGTCCTCACACATTGAGTCTGTATCCAAGGACGTTTAGTCTCAGCCGGCACTGTGAAAGGATTTGCAAACGAACCAGCCTTGAAAAGCGAAGGGGGAGTGAGTGTGTGGTGTGTGTGTGTGTGAGCCTTCACGCTCGGGTGTATTTAGGTTTTTTTTCTGCCAGTCGTTCTTTTTTAATAACATTGGCAGAAGTCTGATTTTTACAGTCGTGCTCGTTAATAATAAACAACAGAGATACTGCGGCCTCTCTACCATTATAGTGTTACTATCCACTATTATTGCCGAGCTTTGTCTGCAACACCAATCGCAACTCACAAATTATCACTGCATGTTGTTAGCGGCCTAATTTCACTGACTGAGCTCACTGTGAATATTCATGTTTTACTAAGCCATTTTGGAGACACAATTCTGAATGTAAGAAACATAATAATGCAAGAAAAAGAAGATTGACGTTTATATTACAAATAGTTTTTTCCAAGCAAATATGTAATGATAATCTTGCACATAATGCCCGTGTTATAATGTTATGAGTTCCATCAACCTGCAACATCCTCTTCTACTGTGACTAGTGATTTCCAGCCTTTCCAAAACACTGACCATGCACAATTCCCAGTGGAAAAGCACAATGGTATTCCATTCAGTAGAGGGCAAAAAGGACACGTGGAATACGTGAGCGGTTGCATAGTTCGGACATGTTTTTGTCAGGCTGTTTGTGTAAAAGCAGGAAATGCAACAGTTCCTGGAGTGATGTCCTCTGGCTGAGTATCCCTGTAGTATCCATGAAGGGGATGAAAATACAATCTACAAAGAAACTCTCGCTCTTTGATTATGTGGGGAAGACATCAAAAATGTGTACTTTTGAAAATCACATCCTGTTTCTACATTTTGACCTGTTTCCACAGTAACAAGAGGCATCTCACCACAAACACTTACTCCTTTGAATCAGTGTTTTTTCTACTTTTCCTTTGAGACTGCACACTTTCTGTCATAGGAATATATTGTCAGCACGGACTATTATAGTCTATTAAACCGCTGAAGGAAATGGCTGAATGATTTGCTGTTTTTACTGGGATTTTAATGATTTCCCAGCATGCCGTTCCACAATTCCTGAAGCTGAAAAAGCTCAGTTGGAGTGCGGGAAACATCTCGAGGGAAATCTACAGCATCTAATAGCGAATGCAGCTATCCTCTAATAATAACAGAGAGGTTTAACTTTGTCTGTCATCCTTACACACACACACACACACACACAGAGACACACACACAATCAGTGACTGAGACACACAGATCGGTTTTTATCACAGCTCGCCAGACTCTGACCAATAACTGTAATCTCCGGAATACTACGTTTGACTGACACACTGTGTTCTCCAAAATTCCACTAGCATTTGAAACGGGCCCTTTCCAGCTTTCCTTTGTTGTGCTCTTACACTGAAAGGAGAAAGATAAGCGTCACAGTGTGGGAGTGACAGAAGGACACAGAAAGAGAGTAAGGCAAGGAGTTGAGATATAATGTTGAGGTAGAGTTTATCTGCAAAGAGCTGTCCTGGGTGTGTGTGTGTGTGTGTGTGTGTGTGTGTAAGTTAATGTATTGTTTTCTCCTTCTTTTCTTCATCAATCTAAAGGTTTCATATCCCAGCCTCATCTTTCTGTTTGCTTTGGTTCCCATCACTGTGCACAAGTTAACGGATGAATGCGCGCCGTCTCATCATTAATTTTAGTTTAACAGATAGATAATCAGTTCACCTGGTAATTAACACAATTTCAGACCTAACAAACATCTGCTAATACAATAAATTTAATTAATTATCCAGGAAGTAGTAAAGCCCAGCCTTGACTCATGTTTGTGTGTCTGTTTTAAATCGATATTCTACTCCTCGCTTCTATTTCAGCACAGTTTGACAGTCATATCATTACTGAACTCCACTAAGTCATTAAAAGCTGATTGAAGAGCTTGAAAAAGTACATTTATCTGCTAATAATTCTGATTCGCAGTACAATTATAATAAATCAGCCACTGCAGGACGAACCTCAGTGTCACTTTCAGTAGAGGGACCTCACTCCCTCTCTCTCTCTCTCTCGGTGTGTGTGTGTGTGTGTGTGTGTGTGTGTTGAGTGTAGTTCCCCTATATCCAAGCTACTCTCTTGTTTAAGTAGTTTTCTCCTGAACAAGCTTCTGAGAAAAAGCTATACAAAATAAATAGGTCTAATGAATAATAAGAAATAACAAAAGAACACACTATAGAAAATACAGATAAGGAAAAATAAAGAGGGGTACAAACTGGTTTCTATGTCTAAAACTGAGTGTGGCGGAAAAACAACTAAATGTGGCCAATTTAGTTGGAAATCATTCTATTCATGGAATCATGGGAAATTGCCAACTTCAATATCGAGGGAAAAACAATGAAGAAAGATGAGGATGTGTTTGTCTCTCCACGTTTCACAGCACACAAGGTGTGCACCAGACAAATAAAACCCGGCACATTCCTCGTTTCACAAAAGCAGTTAGTGAATTGTTACAGGTTATTCTTGGCGGTTTATTTTATTTTTGCCAGTTTTATTTAAGAGGTGAAAACAATCCCTGTCACATCCTTCCTGCAGTTACCTGTTGTAGATGTCGTCGTCTTCTCCTCCCCAGCCCCAGTACTCGTTGGGGAAGCCGTTAATCTTCAGGAACTGTTTTTTACTCAGGCCTGACACGCCTCCAAAGTAGCCCGCGTAGGGAAGCCTGCACGGGGGAGGAAGGAGAGAGAGAGAGAGAGAGAGAGAGAGAGAGAGGAAGAGGTCATGACCCAGAAACTGTCAACACAAGCATTATACATAGCTTACACGCAGGCATAAGAAACGTTCGACGGTAAATAACAGCACAGGTGAACCAGATCTTAGACATGAAGGAGTGAGGAAGGAGGAGGAGGATGTAAAGAGGAAGGTGCAGGAGAGATGATGCAGTGCAGCCAGTAGATCAGAGGCACACAGAGGCACCTGTGGCACAGTTGATAACATTTACCTTTGCAGCCAAGAGACGCAGAAAAATGGAGAGACTCAAGTTTGGCAGAAAGTAACTACGTCGTATGTCTTTGTGAAGTGATGGAGAAAAGGGAGAGACACACGGTCAACTCTGTATGTGTGTGTGTGTTGTGTGGGGTGCATTCACTGGAAAAGAAAGGATGGAAAAGTGTGTATATGTGTGTTTTTTTCCCCCCTCAAAAGTCAGGAGACTAGCCAAGTGGGACGGACATCAGCTGGGAGTGTCATGACAGGTGCCCTGAGTCTAACCGCAACAAGATGCCTGTGTCTGTGTGTGTGTGTGTGTGTGTGTGTGTGTGTGTGTGTGTGTGTGTCTGTGTGCGCGTGCTTGTAGTGAACATGTGTGTTGTCAAAACTGAGACAGCTCCCAGTTGAAAGATGACAGCAGACACTAATGAGACCATATGTTTCGCTAAAAATATCTTCCACTAAAAATATGGTGAAGAGTGTGTTTTTAAGAGCGTGTGTCTGCTTTTGCTTGAAAATGACACATATAATGATAAAGCAGAGGAGGGGGGGGGGGGGGGCATAGTCTCAAGAAATCCAAGCTATATATAAAGTAACATTAGAGAGAAGATGGATGAGAGCACTTGTTGCAGCTCAAGATGTGTCACATTCAATTCTGTCATTTATATCCAGACAAAGTATGTCACACTTTAGTCGCAGGCCGTTGTCATATTGCAACATATTACATGATGACATAATGTGATGGTGTGTGCTTGGTTGTGTGCTTGAGTTTGAGTTTTTTTTTACTCTGTGTAGAATCTATTCTACTCCTCCCTTGCGAATAAGGTTATGCATCTCAATGGGAGGTTCTTGGTAAAAAATAAAGGTCAATAAATACACAATATATTACAGCACTGTCAGGTTTTAATTTAGTCTTTGTGTAAGTACACAGTGCAGCGGAAGGAGTGTAGATACTGTCAAGAGTTCTGTTTTCATGTAGAACAATCTATTTTGCTTGCATTTACATGTTCTCTTGATGTCTTAAAATTATTGTTTTATTCGTTTTCCTATTCCAAGTCCAACCAGTTCCAGATGTGGACCCAAGTAAACCTGCTACTCTGACAGAGACTTGCAGCTGATCCTAACATGTTTGCTGGTGCAGTTTGAAGTCTATTTACATGTCTAATGTTTATGAATGTGAGTCATACAGGTCAATATTTGAAAATGTTGCTACAGGAGAAACACGGAAATTTTAACATTTCCTCTCGAATACACGGGTCAATTGTTTGTCGGTCAAAATCACTGATTGAGCCTTCGGGCATTTTCTAGAGTTGCCTTTCATATTAATAAGCTACAGAGTTACGATGTAAAGGTCAGCATCAGGCCATTCTGTTACCACAACGTTGATTATTTAACGCTATCAGTAGGTGAACATTAACACAATAACCCGGGCAGCACGGGTGCATTTGATTAAGACTGGAAATCCATACAAACAGCTAAATCCTCCTTTATTCCCGTATTATAACTGACTAATCCCATTCTAATACTGCTGTGACAAATGGATCTTTCTCGCTCAATGGCTAATATGAGTAAAGGTTAAAAAGGTTTGCTAATGTGACGTCTCATACTGCATCAGTCCAATTTCAACCAAAGGGGAGGTGTGAGGACTATTGGCCTGACAGAAATGCTATATTAAAGGTCATCCACTGATAATAGTAATGATTCTATCTTGTAACTCAGTGGTAATAACACTGATTGTGCCATGGTGTGTGTGCAGCGCAGCATGGTTTGCTTGACCTTCTGATCTTTGCCACTGGAATCAATTTTAATTTTCTAAATTTCATTTGATGAATGCCGCATAAAATTTAGATTTTCCAATGCTGAAATATTAAATATCCAGAAAATTAAACACAGCACTAACAGCTATCAGTCGGTCAGTCTGCCAACACACCCGTCTCAAACCACCTTGACCTTTGAAGCCAACTCCCTATTATGGGATCTGATTTTACATTAGCAATGAACTCAAATCAATTTTGTGTTTGTGTGTTTCCTCCTTTTCTTTCTTTCTTTCCTTTCCTCTCTAAGAGTCCAAAAAAGCCAAATTGGGTGAGTACCGTGACCTTGCATAGGAAACGGCTCAATCTAAACTGATGAAAGCCCTCATTCATTTTTAATCAGAATCATTAGTTACAGCGCTGCTTAGCACTTGGGATTGTATTTGTTGGCAGACAGCATTAGCTTATTGAACAGTATATCTGGCCTCCCTCAGTGTGTTCTGTAGGATAACTCTTGTTGACAGCTCCTGGATGGCTGGTTCACGCTCGCTGCCTGCGCTCAGGTCATTAATCAATGCTTTTAGGTAATTGAGGGCAGGTGTAGAGCCATTATGAAGAAGAAGCAGCCAAACAAGGATGCACACATTCCTATGGAGTTATGGAGGGAAGCGATGACCGAAAATGGCCTGAAAGTCAAGTCAGAAGGTCTAAGGTCAAACAAAATGCCTTCTCTTTACCTCTGCTTTGTTTTCACTAGCATATGTGTTTGTGTTAAAGTTTGTAGTACCAAATATGACTATAACCATCCTCCTCACCAAGTTTCATGAAAATCAGTTCATTACTTTGCAGACGTCCCCTCACCTGAAGCCAAACTTGTCCATTGCGATGGCGAAGTGTCTCGGCTGGTCGTAGCAGTGGTAAAGGTTGCGGTCGTCCATGGGGATCAGGTCCACGTCGCTGAAGATAAAGCAGTCGTACTCGCCGTCCTTCAGCGTCTCCGTGTAGCCGACGTTCAGCAGCTTGGCGCGGTTGAAGGTGTCCTCGCCCAACTGAGAGGGAAAACGAAGAAAAGCTTGTTACCTCACTGTTTACAGAGGGCGGACAATCTAGTTTTATCAGCGAGTGTCATTTGCTCCAAGGGCTGTGAGATGCTCAGCAACGTGGATCGTGTCCTCAGTCAGCTGAGACACAAAAGTGCAATGTTAGTAACACGATCAATTAACTGTGTAACAGATAACCGTTTGTAAAATGTAAAACATCTGCCTGTGAACGGCCCCGCACCACATGGTTAAGTACAGCCCATTAAAAACAAGCCGAGGAGAGAACGTTTGTTGTATACTGATGTCTCCAGTTGAACAAAATTCAAAACAACGACACAAAAAGCTGATTATTATCAATTCCAGCGGGCCGGCATGCTGTTTAACTTTAGTTTATCTTTCTGTATAATCAATCAAGCAGGAGCTGATGCGTTTAATGACCTCCAAGCACGCACGTTTAGCTGCGTGGAACGGGGAAACACATCTGCTTCTGATTTTGTCTGGCCAAAGAACCAAGGTGACATCAGTGTGTTATCAGCACGTCAGGTGTTGCTCGTTTACAACATAATATTTAGCATCTGCACCGCTGTTGTGTTAATCTCTACATTCACTGTGAGCTGTGTGTGTTGACCCCTGGCGAGCCAGCTGGTGCAGGCATACGCATCTGTTTCTGCACGACTTTGGTTCCAAACTTTGGCATTGCATTGTGTGACTGACAAGGTTAAAATATATGTCAGTTATAAATTCAATAATGTGCACAAGGTGCTGTATGACTTCTTTCTAGCCCTCAGGCACCTGTGGGCAGCAGCTTGACCTGGTAAAAACCTTGACGAGCCGCAGAGAGGTCAGTGAGCAGTGAGGAAGGAGCAAAGCTGCGCTGCACGCTGACACTCTCCTGCAGGCGGCCTGGGTGAAGCTGACAGCCCAGCCTCTTCAAATGGTCTTGGAATTTGCTTTACGTTTCATGACAGCTAGAGTGGAAAAGTCCGGAGGCAGACAGAGACGAGACATTTAAAGGTGAGACCGAATCGAGCCCTTGTGCTGTAATGCTCACGGTGCTCGACTCTCTGGCTTGTAATCAGGATTGTTGAAGTCACTGTGCTTTGCAAAGTATATAATTGCCAACAGGGGGCCACAATTTACAAGATATGAGAGATAAATGACAAGTTTTAGCTGTATAAACCTCTTGGGCATCTCTCAGTCTTTTGTCATTTCTCGACCTCCCACACAGCGATTGTCGCACACTTCAGCGAGCACTGATTTGGTCTCCGATCTGGAGCTTTTGTTAACGATAAACTGGCGAATGCAAGCTAAAATGGTATCATCTGAACAAGGCTTATGTGACTGAGTCATCAACATTAGCCTGTGGGAAACAATTTCACCCAATTACTGCAAAATGTGTCCTTTAATTTCACAACAAGAAGCTCGTTCCTCTCAAATGATCACTGTAGCAAAAAAAAGATGTACAACTTTGAACACAACTTGCCTTTATTAAAAAAGAATCATGGCCACCAAACTCTGTGTTTTAACCCAGAGACAAGCAGTGTGGCACCCAGCAACAGAGGAGATTAGTAGTAACATTACGCATGAAAGAAATGTGTAATATAGCGTTTAACCCCCATTTAAAGACAGAAATATACAACAAGATGTGCATCTCTCGGGACACTATTAGTTATCTACAAAGACAGCTATTGTCACAGGGTTTGCACTGTAAAATTAGATTTTTGACTCAAACTCACTGCCGTTTAGAATTCCATGCAAATCTGATTAATGCCGCACTGTGCAGTCAATGCAGCGTCTCTCCAACTCAGACTTGAGGGGCCCCGCAAGACGAGATTACATGTATATGTTAATGAGGCTCGGGCTCCCAGGGCGAAACTACATTTCTCAAACCATAAAGGAGGAATTCCCGGTCTGATGAATGCCTCGCTATCAACTTGGCAGAACAATGAAGCGCTGTTACAAATTTGCCACAGTCACATACTGCTAGTCATCAGGGGAAAACCACCACCCCACTTCTGACAGCACAGAGAATCTCCCGTGATGATTAATGCTTTGGCTCGCTGTCCTTGTTTCTGTTCAGGATACCATTTCTTTTTCCGGTGGCTGACTCGCCTCCATACTGTGGTGGATCTGTATGGGCCAACTGTAAATCTAATACAAGGTGCGATCCCCCCCCGGTAAACCCACTAACACCTGAGATATAAGGGAATAATCCGCAAAATCCTGGCTCTATAATTTCAACCTTTTGACGGTTCTTTTAAAAACAAGGTTCAGGAGGTTAGAGGAATATTATATGTGGTTAGCAGATCAAAACAGGAGTGATGTAAGAGCAGAATATTGGGTCATCCAGACTTATCTAGTGTGAGCATTTCAAAGCAACTAGACTCGCTGTTTGGTCTCAACGGGCCTCATTCCTGAACATTTGCATATTTTTCTGCATAAAACCTGAATAAGAATCTCTGATCCAGTCCATCCTTCTACATTTAACATATGAACTATTTGCTTTTAAAGTAACTATAGTGTCTTCTAGGTATGTTCTCATTCCACTGTTTGTTCCAGGCTGTAAATTCCATGCAGACTCTTTGTTTCTGTTTATAACTTCACCAAATGGTTAGTCCATATTTAATATAGTACAAAAAAAAGATGTATTTGCACGTGTTTGTGTTTGAGTGAGTTCAAGTGGGAGGGAATAGAAAGAAGAGCAGGAGACAGAGGGGCAGAGACAGAAGAACAGACAACAGGCAGCCCCCAGCAAATGAGCCAACATAATGTCACCTAAACCCCGAGCTTGTTTCTGCGACCCTCTCCCAGACTCATTAAGCATCACTGCGGTCATTGTTTATTATTTTAATAGGGCGTCTGCACGAGGCCCTCAGCTTCTCTGCTTTACAACTCCCTACATCTTTCCTAATCACGTCGTGCCTCCGCTAAGTTCACCTCAATTGCAGAAATGTGGAGTAAACTGACACCTATTATATCAGACGGGCCATTTAAGCAGTGCACGTATACAGAGTTAATAGGACTGATTGATAGTCTGCATGCTTGCTTGTGCGTGTGTGTGTGTGTATGTGTGTTTGTGGAAGCACTCCTCTCCACAGGGTATCCGGAGGCGCTTTAATAGAGCTCTTTGCACAAGACACCCTACACGCTTTGAATTCGAGCCAAAATGTTTGGTCTATAAAATGCAACCTGTCCCATATCAAACTTTCCAACTTGGGAAACGGATGAGATACATTCAAATCGGTGTATCTCTTGCCTCTAAATTGTGTTTTCATGATACTGCTTGTTGTGTTGTTGTTAACACCGCGGTTGCAGTGGGATGGTTATTGGGCGCAGAGTGCAATTTTCTTTGTTACAGCTTCAGGCTGCTTTCGAAACTAAAATATGGTCCATTTCCTCTCCCAGAATACACTGGGAAGAATTGCTACGGTGTCGGTCACACTTTGCCTAGAGTGGCCCACAGGAGACGTTTGAATCATTCACGTGTGAATATTTGATCAATAAAGAAATTATATGTGGACGGGGTGAAAAGTGAAAAAGGGAACTCCAATCAAGCAAAGACATTTCTTGGTTCCCTATTAGTTTCCTATTTCAGAGGCATTTGTTAACTTTCAAGGACTTTTCTTCTCCGTCAGGTTTCCTTCAGGCTGAATGCATGTCAGCATGTTTCAGCATCAACATCAGCCTGAACAAATCAGAGGAAATGAAAAATTCAAGAAATCACTAAATTGACAAGTTTTGATTGTCGTTTCAATTTGCTGTGAGTTGTAATGAGCCCGAAACAGAAACAGCATCAGTCAACATGACAGCAGGCAGAAACTCCAAACCCTCACCCATGATTGTTACAATGATTGTTAGTGAAGCCACACTGAGTGAGAGTCAATCATCGTTAGATCTCTGTGTAAGAACCGGCTACACTGATACTGAGACCGAATACTGTCTGTGCTCACTTTGTCTCCTAATATTATTAAAATTCTATGTCCTGCGGTTTAGTAGATGCAATCAACCTGCAATACTGAGTAACATTTTTAATTTGTCGGTCAAGGACTCTGCTTCAGTTGTCTCAATCTTTGTTCTTCTTAAGTACAACATCAACCCACTTTCTGTCCTTTCCTCCACTTTGGCATTGACAGTGATCATTGATAACTGGTAAACCATGAAAGCAGCATCTGGGACATCACTGGATTTGACAACTGAATAGTAAACAGTAGTCATCTGCTATCAAGGTGTCTTCAAGCGCTACTCCAGCAGCACAGCAACCAAGCAACAGTCGGAAACTGATTGATGTGGAACACTCACTACTGTGTATGGATTTAAAACGTCAATATACTGGAAGGAACAATGTAAATTAATACTGACAGAATTATTGTGATTGATTAGTAGCGCTAGTGACAGTTAGTGACCTCCTGAGCTACATGCACGTCTTGAACCATTTGTTTGTGACTCATTTAGATCTAGTTAAGTTTTCTTAAGCGGAAATTAATGTGTTTATGCAGCAGATGGAAGCGTGTATTCTATTACCTGAGGGGAGTTATGACGATTATGTGTTACACTGAGGGACTTTGCAGCAGCAGCCTTTGTTTTCATATGAGCGGACGGTTTACTTGTCACAAGAATGCAAGACGCAAGCACAGCATGTACAAACGACAATTGTGAAAACAAGAGACGTGATTTGGCAATGAGCAGGCTGACAGATGTGTATCTCCATCGTTGGACTTGGATTACAATCAGGGAATACAAGATTTGTTAATTGAAAATGAAAAGGCAGCAAAAACGCATGAAAGTATCAAACTATTATGGCGGCAGAGTTCCGTATCGTACTCTATGTGAAGTTGATTAGAGATGAAAACATACAAATCTGTTAAATGGCTCTTTGAGTGAAAACATGTGTTTTGCTACTGGTGTTAACAGATTTAAGCGTCACTTTACAGCAAAGCGACTTTCTGTGACGATGTGATCTGGAACGGCGCGGCTCTGCTTAGCAACTTCGGTGGAATAATAATAATTAACCGTCCTTCAAAGCCCCCGGATGAAACAAACTACCACGTTCCGCCGGAGTATTTATGCCACCAATATCTCAGCGGTCTTAAAAAGCTTGATGCGGTGCTGCAACTTTACTTTACAAGAGTCTGCAGAGCCTTTAGGAATCCCTCTGTGCCTGCACCTGACAAAGCCTTAATGGAAAGCCTCAGTCATGTCAAAGCAAAGATGTGGTGCAAATTCTGGCTCGTGGCAACAAGACCAGAGGAAAGGAAAGCTGGGGAGGCCGTGGAGGATTACAAAGATTTAGACTGTTTACATTAAGTGACGCGACCATGACTGGTGTGAGAGTGAGGGTGAAGGAGGTGCTACGGTTTCATCCACCTCTCCCACTTACCACACCCTTTTCACCGCCCCAATGCCTATTTCCTGTCCTGTTTCATCAGTTTGAAAGGTTGCTGCTTTCACACGCGGCGCCCTTTCCTCCACTGTCAAAGCTTCCTGGAAAACAGCAAAGTTTCTTTAACCAGCTAACCAAACACAACAACAACGGGCCCAACAACAACATAGATACTGAGAGTCCTTCCTCCTCCTCTTCCTCTTGTCCTCCTTGCTCTCTTTGACTCCACCAGCTCCTCCCTGGAGTCTCTGGTAATCTGGTCAGTGTCCGTCTGCGTCTACATCTCCCTCTGAAAACCAATTAACCCCATCACCCACATCTGACTATCAACAGATAAAGCCCAGGCTGCTCAGTGTGTATGAGAGTCCTAGTACACACACACACACACACACACACACACACACACACACACACACACACACACACACACACACACACACACACACACACACACACACACACACACACACACACACACCATATACCTGAACTGTTACCATGGCAATGGAATAAGGCCAGGCCAGTGCTGTGTGAGTGACTGTCACCAAGCAGGCAGGGTGTACTTTTTCATCTAAATGTAATGTGTGTGTGTGTTTGTGCACAGCATGTGTGTGTGTGTGTGTGAGTGTGTGAGAGAGGCTTTATCAGTCTGCTACAGATAGATGGGGGTCCTATCATTTGGCCAGTCAGTCAATGCAGGGAAAGAGAGACCACAAGAGAGGCAGAGAGACTTCATCTTATCTCACTTAATGGAGATTGAGCTGAACATGCGTGTGTGCCCGTGCGTGTGTGTGTGTCGTGTGTGAAAGCGAGAACAAGTTATCATGAGGAAGCGAGAGAGTGCGATTGTTCATTAGGCTTTGTACGAACATTTGTGACTTAATAAAAGAAGATGATCCTTTCATTCCAACGCCACCTGGGAAAGAGGCTCATCAAAGGCTGATTAGATACTTCTGTCAACCCCCCCCACACACACACACACACACACACACACACACACACACACACACACACACACACACACACACACACACACACACACACACACACCACCGAGTTACTAGTTTATTGGACATCTGTACAATCTAAAGCAATGTAGCAAAAGTTTATCACGTTGATTTTACACGGTTCTTGTTTCTGGTGGAGTTGTATCGCTGTTATTGTGCTTGTATGTCCATGTGTACAGAATATGCTGCTCTGATGCAATCTAATACAACAACACCACAAACTAAATGACGACAGATTTGAATCGACTCCTCTTTGACGGCGTGCCGACGGATAGGACGTCTTGCAAGGCGGGTGCAGTGGATTGCATTTGATTGCAGAGGAGGACCTAATAAACTTCATCGTGTAAAGAAACACAACACACAACAGAATCGTTACTCTGCAGCACAGCGATCAGTACGCAGCGCTCTTTGTGGTCCATTTGGGCAAAATTCTGTGACGGCACGACCTGCTGACTGGCTCATACTGGTTTGCAGAGGCATTAATCCCCTGCTGTGGACCGAGCCCTCCAAAGCTCCTACAATTTGGGCTTTGGACCAAATGGCCACAAGTGGTTGGACATCACATCCTCTGCAAGCTGGTTCTGGGACGCTGTTGCTGTTTGGTTGTTTGGTTAGAATAGAGGTTTTTTATCAGAGATTAGCTGCGAATATTAGCAATGAATTCTCTGGTCTTTTGAACATGGGCAGAAAACTCGGGTCCCAGCTCGGCTCAGATCGGATTAGAGTGTAGAGGAAAAGGAAGCAGGCTGGTGGCTCGGTACAGCTCAGTATGATTGATCCCCGCAGTGGAGAAGAGCCATTAGTGTCCATCAAGTAAAGTCTCACTTGATGTTGAAGCTTTGTATGTCAAAGTCGCGTAGCTTCACATGTACAGGTGGAGTTCGGGAGGCTTTCCTATTCTTCATACCAGGAGCAATGGGAATGGGAGTGAGTGAGTGATAACAAAATAAGTCGAGAAAGATCCAGAAGTGAACAAAAAGTGAAGAGTGAAGCCTGAAATACTCCGCTGCAGGATTTGGACTGTATTGGATTGTAGCTAATAAACTGGTCAAGTCTCTGTGCACTTCACAAACTGACAGTCTTCAATCATATTCGCCATAGGAACGCCGTCAGATTTATGAGGACTTGGAGGCGAGCACAAAGAGCGAGGAGGGAAGCGTGCGACCGAGTTGGCGCCGGGCCAAAGTAACTAATTTGCTGTAATGACTTTCTGGCAGTCCGGACGGCGAGCAGCTCCCACATAAAGCGGAAGGGCTGAGAGCCACGACGGCCAATTCAATTACCATTCTTCCTTTGTGTAGTCGATAGCCACGGATCGGGGCGACATCAACAAAACAAACGGTGATGATATGCTACTCTGAAACAATGAAGCAAGTCATTTGTCTTGAGTAAATAAGGACGGGACGATGTACGGCGCCGTAACTTTTGCTTTATTGCAGGTGTCTGGGCGAGGACGGCTGCATGGAAATCACAAAGTGAAAGTGCAGTGCAGCCCACGGTGTTTCCTTTTTTTTTTTATCATAGAGAATTGAAGCGGAACGTTGGAAAAACAAGTAGAACACGCAGTGCTGCTGTTTCCATAATTCATTTTGACGTTATCTGCCAAAGGAGTGGAGGAAAAGAAATCCTAAAATGCTTGAAAAACATCTCAAAATTGTGAAAAGACAGTGGATGATTTCAGTCATTTTCAATTTAACAGAACTCAGTCAGATTGAATTACACATTCAATCCTATAATATTCGCATTGGTACAAACAATACAATACACTACACATTCGTGGGTGAAGCTTATAACAGCCATAAGCGGCTGCATTATGTACAGCTGTACCAGCGTCTCGACTCCAGCGCTGTGCAAACCCACGCGTCAATACAGCAGCGAGATCATCAATGTTACCAGTTGCACCGTTACTTTCCCTGCTCAACAAGTCGAAATGTCACAAGGGAGGAACACCGAGAGCTCAGCTAGTAATGCAACATTTTAACCAATATAAGATGATAAATTGCTGTGTTTTCTTCGGGTTGGGAAGCTTTTTTTGTATGAATCTGTAAAGCCTTATGAGACACTGAATGTGATACTAGGCTACACAAAATAACCTTGACTTGATTATATAGAATTTTACCTTTGAAAATGAATATTTCACAACAGTTCTGGATTAATGCTCCAAATGTGCAGGTATAGTTTGTTGTAGCTCATCACATCCAGGGAAAGACAATGGCTCTGAAGGCAAAGACAATGTGAAGTAGGCCAGATTTGGAAATTGGAAAATAACTCATGTACAGAACAGGAGAGACACAAAGGGAATCAGAGCCAGACGGAGCAAAGTGTGTTTGTGTTAGACAGAGCAGTGTGACAAAGGCAAAGCATTGTCAGCTCTGACACGACAGCACGATAGAGAGAGAGAGAGAGAGAGAGAGAGAGCTACACAGATAGATGGACAGAGTGCCAAAGACAGAAAGACAAACTGAAGAAAAAACATATGGAGAGAAATAAAGGGAGAAAGACAGAGTGATGATGACGACGACGACAATGACAACAATGACAGAGGAGCTGCCAAGACAGATGACAGCAAGGTTAGAAGAACCCTGTAGGAGTTACCCGTCATGTGTCAGTCAAAAATAAAAGCGGACATATATCGAAAAACACGGAAACACACTCTCTCTCTCTTTCTCTCTCTCTCTCTCACACACACACACATACATACACAGTGCTTAGTAGCTGCCATCCAGCATTCAGCGTGAAAGACTGGCACGTCAAAGCAAAGCAGCAGGGAGGCGAAGGGCACCGAATCAAACCCACCTGACATTTTGACAAATACCAGGCCAGATGGTTGCTGTGGCTCGCTGCTTTGACCTGCTGGGCTCAGACCTGCTCGCCCCAAACATATGGGGGCTTTGGTTGTGGCAGAAACGCCTGTGATGCTCTCACATCAAGGGCAAGCTCGGCACACACACACATGCACACACACACAAAGTCTAACACCCTCAACTGGAGAATACATTTCCCCAGTCCACCTTTTGTTACAGCGTCAGGCATCAGCAACCACTGACTCATTTTAAACCATCAAGAGAACTCGCGACGAAATGCATTTTCTGCAAACGAGCGACCTAAGGCAACTAAGGGACCGGAGACAACATTCATCATCCTCTGGTTTCATTACCGAAAAATGTGAAATCAAGAAACAAATCTGTGCCGCGCAAGTGAGCTTGAAAGCAACGTAACCACCGAGAAAGGGCAGCGTGGCAAACTGCCTGAGAGTGTAACAAAAGATGACAGAGATAGAAAGATCCAGGGGAATTTTGGAAAATAACTGGCACTTAATGGTGTTTTTCACAATTATTCCATCTTAGCACTTTACCATCACTGATCCTTATACTCCCCCGTCTCTCGCTTTCATTCCAACTCCCCTATAGCACTCTTTCCTTCTCTCCTGCTGCTCTCAATCTTCCTCTTGCTTATTTCCGCCTCCACTTTCTGTCAGGTAAGTCTCTCGCACACACGCACACACACAGACACACATGCTGGGTTACACAATACATGTCCCCCAAACCCACGTCTTGCTACAGTTAGATGAGTCATCCTTTCCCATTTCCCATCAGGGCCAATATGGGACACCATCTGCTTCACCCTAATAATGACGAAGTCTTCTCCAATTTCTCGATCAGTGTGAGCTATGGCTCAGCCTGTGTGTCTGAGCTCGGGCTCCTGCAATATGAATATAGAAACTTTTCCCATTTAGTATATATGTCAAACTAGAGGACACGCAGAGACAGCATACCTCCTCCAAGGCTGCGTAGTCCTCCAAATATGACGCTCAGTGAGGAAATTTAAACCCCAGCAAAGCAACAAAACACGTCAGATTGCAAAGTTATTGACAGAGTTTAACTGCTGTTGTCATAGCGCCAAAATTAGGTCGATCAATATTTCATTTTCAATAGAGAGAACATGTTCAACAAGTTTTGTTACCACTGACTGATTCATTCATTCATGAGATACAGGTGTTTTGCAGAATAAATCATTCCCCTCCCAGTTTGGCAGCCAGTTATAGCAGAAACAGAGTGGAGTATGAAAAAACAAAGATACGACTTTTGTCCAGTTTGGTCCAGACACGCCACATGTGAAATTTTGTGACAATGGACTCAAAATTGTAGAAGGAGTGGAGATACAAAGAGAGACATATACTCTCTGCATTTGCAGAATGTATTACCAATGATTCCTCAATGTGCCCCCCAGGTTTGCTGTTAATCATCAGGGCCCAAAAACAAGAACTGCTTCCCTGCACATCCCAACGTTACATCAACGGCAGTACCGCTGGTTTTTACGTTCAGCTCTCCAAAGCAAAGCTACACTTTCTATTAGAGCCCTCTGGTTGTAAGAGTCAAAAGATTGTATTTTCTGACCGGGTGTCACAGGTCGTATTTTCACACTGCAGCATGTCTCCACATGCATGTCAACCTTTGGAGGGTCGAATAATGAAACACCATCCAGCAAGACAAGCGTGCAGCTCTTCATTTCTCTCATCTGGAGACCTGAACATTGGAAATTTGGTCTCACCTCACGACTCTGCTGTGGAGCTCTTTGGTCTCGTCCTGTGGGGTTCTGTCACGGCACAAATTTACCGTCGCCGCCGTCGGAAAGAGGGCGACCCCGCAGTGAGAAAATCACATTTCCCCACTGCGAGAGCCTTCTATAGAAAATCTGTCTTTCTCTCTTTCTTCCTTTTTCTCTTCTAGAAAGCAAAGTGCCCTTCCAGTCTTAATCTCACCCTTCCTCCTCACCGCTCTGCCAATTCAAGAAAGGGAGGGGGGGAGTTTTGTGGCAAGAATGCCATAATGAGGGGATGCTTCATAAGATAATTAGATTTTTTGTGCTGCTTCATTAGTTACACAGCATGTATTTGCATATCTTCTCTCCCTCCAGGCATTAACTATGTATGGACAGAAAGACCTACATACACTTTTTCAGCATTAAATTGTAAAACGTTTGGCTGCTTCCTGCCAAACTATGACAGTTCTCAAAAGAAATCAACCTACTTTTTTTTTTTTACTTGAAACTCATACAAGTTGCACCACTTCTCTGGATGATTAAATTAAGTTTACATCAGGAAGGCGATCTAATCAAAGCCGATAAGTGTCCAAAGAGGATTCATTAATTAGTTTGTTGATTCTAAAGTAAAGACGCTCAGGGACCCTGGGACTTGTTGGGGCTTTTTTTGGTGGATGCTGCAGTATAACATACACTATGAATGCCAATCTAACAACTAATTAAAACCAGCAGCTTCCTAATACATTAGTCTCTTCCTCTCTCTCTGTCCAAGTTTCACACCGCACTTCATATCCACTGATTAAAACGCTATTTGCTCCACCCGTCGTCCGCTCAGCGCTGGATGCAGATAAGCAGAGCGACATAAATCACACTCTTTAGAAAAAAACAACAAAAAAACAAATGTGCCGTGGATGTACTCTGATGAGATAGGCACTGTGATCTATTGGGACGTTAAAGCTGCTTCGTATTATTCATAGCCGGGGTCAATAACATAGCAGCTCTGGGAATGAGAGGTCTAAAAGCACCGTATCATTCTAGATAAATTTTACTGCCTT
The DNA here is from genome assembly GCF_046128005.1 of Genypterus blacodes. NCBI lineage: Eukaryota > Metazoa > Chordata > Actinopteri > Ophidiiformes > Ophidiidae > Genypterus > Genypterus blacodes. The sequence continues at coordinate 1,947,391 of NW_027466842.1, forward strand.
CAGCTGAATCTCCTCTAAGTGAGTTATGTTCCATATGTTAATTTGATGTTCCACAGAAGGCCAGAGGGGTCATAAACATCTTTGGCATGGTTCTGTAGACTTACTAGCAGGCAATACTTAACCGAATATTGCTTATGATATGAAGCATGTATGCTGGATGATGAAATTTTATAGAATAGTCTCGGCCGACTAATCTGATTATACAGAATGTCTTCCTCTTTTTCTCTTCGTTATGTATTGCACTTTCCTCCATCCCTTCATGAGTAACTGCCTATTTTGCATTTGCTTAAACTGACTATGGTATTTCCTCATTTGCATATCGGGGAAGCCATTCATAACACTGACAGTTTTAAACTGGATTTGGCTCACAGGAGTTAGGAATAGATAAATCTGATAAGTAAGACCGCTCAGTTGATTGGGGGTTTATTTATGTGTGTGATGTCGCACTCATCTAGGCGCCTCTTCCTCACACATCAACCTCTGCACTCACAACCACACACCTGGTACTGTGTGTGTGTGTGTGTGTCTCTAACCTATAAACGCCATTCAACCGTCTCAGCTTTACTGTAATCTATTTAGACACAAAGGTCAGAGAAAGAAGAGTAATCTATTTTCATGTTTTGTAGTGAATCGCAGGCCGTAACCCTCAGCTCATAACTGGATGGAAGCATGTTGTTCTATCATCCAATAAAGTAATATACCTGATGCTTTGCCCTTGCCTGAGCTCTCGGCTGAGATGGGAGGCGGAGTAGAGATGAGGATAGAACCCCACGGGGCACGTAAGCCCAGAATGTGGCCAGTCAGCTGTCTGGTGTGAGTGTGTGACTGTATGTGTGTGTGTGTGTTAGGGGTAATGATGCACGAAAATAAGCAGAGGGGTTCCATCATCATAGAGTAACAGGTAAAACACACAATAAACCATGGCAGCAAAAACGTGGAAAAAGACTTAACAGCACATTCACGGCAATTAAATCTGTTGCTACTTGTAGAGTTAAGTTAAGTAGTAGTTAAGTAAATATGAGTCTGAAAGTAATATGGACGTATAATAACGTCGACTGATTCCATACTATAATACAAATAAATGCAATTAACTTTTCCATAGAGAAACATACAGCGAAGATGGGGGAGTTTAGTTCCTAACTCTATTTATCCAACTTGAGAGCTGTGAGAGTAACAACAGCACCATCCATTTTAATATTAAAATGATATAAATATATGTTCAAAGAGAGAGTTTATTCACTTTAATCTCTCTTTAAACAAGCTCAAAGGGCTTAATAGTTATACAGACCCTCTCTTCTCCTGTCAAAACACCCACGACTTGACAACATTTGCAATTAGTGCCACACATTCTCCACTTTTCAAACGCACAGAGAACTCTGACATTTATCTTTTACATCTTATGTTATCAGCACTTATTATCTACCAAGTTATCAACCACTGATCTAACTTCCTGTATCTGAAAGGCAGCCAAATAACACGACATGACAGTAAACACAAATAGTTTTTCAGAGAAGAAGGAGGAAGTTGAAAAATGATTTGGAATGATCCTCCTGCAGGACCAACGTAACAAGCTAGAAATATGATCGACTCATTACACCAGACGCAAATATTAGATATAAGGGAGCGGCGCTTGTTTTGGGTGATGGGATTGTAACAGCTGCCTGGGCCCACACACTTTTGGAAGTTGTTGAAAAAAGAAGATACTTTCTTAAGATTTCCACGAGCCGCTAAGCTTGGTTTGTAGTTGAGGTACTTTGTTGATGTAATCACAGGTAGTAATCCAAGATGTCACTACACTAATGCTCTATATCCCGCTTACACCAGGCAGATTATCTACACGTGTCGCTGTATTAAAGCTGTGATTTCATTTGTGTGATTATGAGTTAACAGGTGCTGCTGCCTCTCTGTCCTGTTGTCCGTTCAAAAAACAATACATCAAAAAAACAATACAACCAGGGTTGGATCAGCCTCAAAATGCAGTAATAAAGTAATTATACTGATAAGATGGCTTATAAGGCAGCAGCATAAATACCAATAATCTCCTCAAAGTCATAAAAACCTTGAGTCAGCTGTAATTATTATTACATAATGCAATTATTTGTTGAAATGTAATAAATATAATTAAAGTATCCGCTAAGGGTTGAAATAACTAACAGCTTTAAAAGCCATCTGAGCAATTCTGTTGTAGCAATTATGATTTTATGGAAGTAATGATAAGTATGCACACTTACAATGAGAATAAAAAATAACACAAAGCAATTAATAAACTCAGGCCGCAAAAGGGGAAGCAGAGAAAACGAACAACAAGCCAAATAAAACAGTGAGAAAGGCTCCGGCAACAAACCCAGACGGAAAACCTGGAGCGGAGCACAGTGAGGCGGCCCGGCGCATCTAATGTACCCAGCTGGAGACTCTGAAGCGGCTGAATGGATACCAAGTGTCGTGCTCGCACTCCATTGGATCACACAGCGATGGCAGAAAAGGGCAACCCTGGAAACTGGGCTGCCCAGGATCTCCATTATCTTTCCCGGCCTTGCATCCTAAAGAGAAATAAGCGTCTGGCCAAGAACAGAGAGGACAGGTGCGTCCCATCATCTACGCAGATGACAATGAGGATTAACCACGATAATGAAAGTCATGCTGCTTTGTTGGACGCCTGACAAAAAAGTAGCATCTTTCTTCACAGATAAAATAACATCCCACCTCCTGCACTCCGTTCTTATAACACTCACACACTAATGTCTGCATAAAACTGAATTATGAGCGTGAGAAACGTTTTTATTGCCGAGCTATTGTATAACATGAGACTGTGAGGAGGTTTGTGTCACTGTGTTTCCCCCCTTGTAGACGGAACAACGCAGCGGAAAACCATCCAGCATGTTGGCAGGAGAGCAGGTTCTCTCTCCACCTTCACTCATGGAGAGATAATCAACCTACTGGAGTGTTTAATCTCATACATGTCCGCCGAACCATAAACCACATAGTACAACTGCATACCGCATTATACTGCACCGACGCGGGGTTCCTCGTATTTCAGTGTCTGACAGGCGAGCGCAACTCATCCATCTTGCTTTGACACGCTTCTGCTGCGAAGGGAGCGCTCCCATCTGATCCAATTGGGTTTGAGGAGCGCGGGCGGCCTACTGTAATCTACTGTATTCCATTTGTTGCTGGTGGTTACTTTTGGCTCCTGGAGGAATCTGCGGCCAAGTGACTCAGATCAGAGATTCTGCTCCCAGCTGTCAGAGCCGGTTTGCTGACCCAGTGCTAGAGGCTGCGGTGGGAGGAGGAAATGAAAATCGTTTACATGAGGAGGAAAAAAAAGAAAGAGAAAGATTAGCAGGGGGATGGAAGGAAGGAAGGAAGGAAATTAATGAGGAATCACCAAAGGTACAATGAAGACTATGACAGGTTAAACTAGGAAGCATGAAAGGTTACCTGCTCCTTGAACTGTTTAACTAAAGCTCAAATCATGACTGCAAACAGGAAGATCCAGGGCCCAGTAAGAGTTCATAAAACCCCTTTGAATGATTCTTACTGCAACCTTGAGCCACGACTGAATCAATCCTGACCAAATCATTCATATGTATCATTCTTAGGAATCAAAGTCTATCCTCACACGCACAACAATCCCTTCATCATAACCTTGGAGATGATACCTCACGACAACTGCTGCTATGTGGCTTTTAATCCTCTTCCTATCTCCCATCGTCATTACACCCTGTCTATATGATAAGCCAAACAGATCGGAGGGATAATAAAGATTGTTTGAATCACGGTTATTTTTAACCTGAAAGAAGATGCTGTAATTTCCATTTGGTGATGATCCAAACTTGCTATCTTATATCAAACGCGTGCAGAAGATGTTTACGGTGCAAATTATGTATATTGAGCACTACCAGAGCTTTAATGTCCGTATTTAGCTATAAGTATGCCATGGGGATACATAAAGTGGAAATGAGCGGTTTGGTTTATCAACTGTAAAAACGTCAACGTCCCTTCTTGCGTCACGTCACGCTGCAGTCATCTGTTTGATATGTAAATGCGCAGAATGTGATCCAATTAATAATTCACAAGCGTGTCATTAAGGTCAGCTGTTTCTATGTCTCAGAGTGAGTTTTACACCTGATAAGCAGTTGTTGGAGGCGCATGTTATCAGGCTACATGCAGGAAATTAGAGCAGTGGTCCCAGCAGGATTGGAGTGTAAGAAAGTGATCAGGACGCCAAGAGAAATGAGTTCGCAACCATCTGCCTCGTCTTGTCTCAATATGTTGAGCGAAATGTGCACAGAGAAAATGAAGCCGCTGGTGGCCAAAGAAATCCCAAACAATAACAAGACAATGGCTAGAAAGGAATCCTCAGGGCAGCATAATGAGACGCTTAAAGTATATCACACAGTGTTTCAAAGTAAAGAGCAAGGACAGACAACAATGAGGTACTCTGCTGTTTGTGAATACACACTGCAAGAACAAGGGACTTCAAGCATGTGCACAGTGAGGACAAACATGTGAGTATTGACTGCATGCTAACCCTAACCCTAACCCTAACGCCGTAGAAGTGTCACATAGGCCCATTCCAAGCACAGATATCAGTTCAATCAGAACATTACATGATAAATGCTTAAATCCTGACGCAAAAAATAACTTTTAGTTTGAAAATAATGTACCACCATTTGTCACCTTCCATTTGCTAAAGCAAAAAGTCACGTGTATTGATATGTAAATACTTTGACACGAGCACAAATGACTTTACTACATGTATTAATGGTAGAGGACACATCTCAAGACAGCTCTTCAACAGCCAATTAAATTCAACTATAACATTGTAATTAAAACCAGTTTCTAGAAGAAATTAAATCAAAAGCCCTTTTTCAGACTCTTAGACCAAATGCGCGGGTGTGAAGTTTGCTATCGTGGGTTTTAATGAATTTGAGTTAATATTCTTGTTTTGGAACGAGTGGAAAACTGCTTAGAATGAGTTTAATCATAAAAGGATTACAGCAGATGTTTATCTCCGTTTATCTAAAACCTTTCCTCCGCCTTAAGGCCGCATGCTGAGAGAGAGGATGTGTGCATTTCACACACAATGCACCTTGGATAAATTGTGCCATTTTGTTTTCTGCTTCACTTTGTCGTCTGTCCTCTCGCTGTAGCCCAGCAACCAGGGCGTCATTGGTCTGAAATCCTTGAATAATATGCAAGGCCCTCGGTGGTGCGATGTGACCCTGGGTCCGTTTATAATTAAACCCCAACAGAAGCTGCCCTCCATTCTGCAACGTTTTAAAGGTCATACATGATGGAGGGAAAAAAAAAAGGTTGAAAAAAAGGATGGCAGAGAAAAATGGAACCATCCCACTGAGCGGGCGAGCACAGAGGCTGACCTCTCTCTCCCCAGTGCATATTTACCACAAATTAAGAGCGTTCAGAGGAACACGGCGACGGTTGCTGAGGGAAATGAGCCCGCTGAGATGCATTAGGGCAGCAGCAAAGTGTTTTTTTCCCCCTCTTTCATCTCAAAATTAACTTTTTCTCATTGAACTCTGCTGTTTTATTGAATTTCTCAAAAACGTGGAAATGCAATTTTTGTTCAGATGAATGAAAAATAAATTGCGGGTGGAATTAATGATAAGAAGATAGGGATTCTATAAGAGAGAGAGAGAGACTGAACAAAAATATTTTATTCTATTCAGAAGAGTAACAATATGACAAGAAAAGGTCAGTAAAATAAGTCAGATTTACTTTAATTAAACTACTAAAATATATTAGAGTTTTCAAGCTGGGAAGATATTTCAGCTAGTCTCTCTTTCAACCTTTCATAATAATGTCCAACAATATAATTAAAGAACAGAACTTGCATTTTAATTAAGTCATCTGAGATATTTTCCTTTTTACTTAACAGCATGTGAGCATAACTAAACAAAGTCAATAAACCAACGCTAGATAGGAAAAGGGCGAAAATGCAAAAAGAACACATGTTGAGAGAGTAAACAAATGAAAAACATTCTGAAATGAGATTGAAATAATTGTTTTTGGTATTTTCTTTTTAAATAAACAGAATAGCTTGAGGTAGAAAAGACACAATTATGAAGTGTGCAGGGGAAAACAGCAATTATGGCAGCTGTGCAATCGTTAACTATAATATCTCCTATTGATGAGAAACGATAATCACCGGCAAAATCGCCCACGTGCACATTACACAAAGTCCTGAAAAGTATCTTAATTATCCTCAGGTCAGTCTACTTCTTCACAAAATGCTGAGAAAAACAAAAACATCTCTCAGGGTCTCAGACGTTTGAGTTTCAAAGCCTCAAACTCGAACTGAAACTCACTGAATGCAGAGCAGCTTTAAGCACGACCGGCTCTCGCTGCGTAAGGGTCTAAGGTCACGGCGTCATTTCTCTTAAAGCGACAGAATAAGGCGATGCAGAATCTAAATGCAAGACATCTCTCCAGTATCACGCCTCAGTAGTTCTCCTCTAAGTACTGCAAACAGGTGGTCCCACGGGTGCTCAAAGCCCTGACGCGGCGTTGTTGTTCTGTGCTATTACGGGACCCTGGTGACCCAACGTGCTGCTGACCAAAGTGGTACAGCCGTGGAGAAAAGGTTCATACGAGACAGAGAAATCTATTTGGTTTGCTTGACAGCGACGCCAAAAATTCTGCTAACAACGCACGAAAGCGGAGAGCTGAATGGATTTTACAGCACCGAAGCTACTATGGTGGTAGATCATAATTGGTGAGTATATGTTTGATGGAGTTTAGGTCTTTATTTGGTTTCATGGATGTGTTTCAGAATAGTTGGTTAGACAGATAGTTGAGGTTTAGGTGTGCAGGTTCCTTTCCTGTGAGGTCTCTCCAACACCCCTGTGATCCATCATGCAGCGGGGAGAAGAGAGCAGCCCTGATCCCCCCATAACACACACATTCATACACACATAAGACATATGCACGCACACAAGTTCCCCTGAGTCATAAGCTGCCAACAGTCTCAGAGGGAGATAGCAGGTGGTTGAAGGGACAGAGGGGAGAGAGGAGAAGAAATTGGGAGAGAGAGGGAGAGAGAGAGAAACGTCAGAGGAGTGTGTGAGGACACACACAGAGAGACAGAGCGCAGTTTATTACGCAGAAGTCAGGGTTGAATGGCCGCTTCCCTAGCAACAGACAAACTGTCTCAAATCGCTGCACGTTGTCAGAAATAAACATCCGCCTACTGCAGTCAGTCACACAAGCACCAATTTCCCGGTTTGTACCTGAACGCCTCTCTTTTTCTGTACTTACGCCAAACGTGGGTGTGGGCCTGACATTTGTGCAGATAGCGGAGCCTGATGAGCGAGCAGGTGAGTGACCCGAGTTAAGTGGGGGTGAAGGTGCCGACCTCCATTACTCCCTCTCAGCCCGCCGCCGTCCTGCTCGCTCCTCTGTCCAAATGGAGTCAGGCGGCCTTAACGTACGCCAGCATCTGCATGGTAACAGCTACACATCAGCATCAGCTCGGAAACGAAGACTCACATTAGTGGCACAGTCGCTGCAGTGTACAACTTTCTGCAAATACGTTCACATTGGTTGATTCTGGCTTCTTGGACATTAAACCGATCAATTAGTTTGTTGTTCCATTTCTATGTGATCATGATGTCATCCATTTTATGACAGATTCACAGTTGACATTTACAGCAAAAGCTCGCTGGCCATCAGCAGGTGGAATTCATGTCGCTACAGGGTTTTATTATATTTGCCCTGGAATTTTATAGGGACATTAAAATCACCAGAATGATTCAATTTAAATGAGTTTTCTAAAGATGAACAATTATTTTCAATGCTGCCTGTTAAATCTGTAAAGGAATTAAGTCAAGTTTTGTCCACGAAAGTTTATAGGTGAGTGGGACTTTTTCTTGTGCATTCACGCTGAGCTCCTCTGATATTTGGTAAAAAAAAAAGACACTTTTGTCCTTTTATTCCGCACCGTTATTACCTCGGATTTGAAAGGATACAATGGCTGCCAGGTTAAAGAGCAGATCTCTTTAATTTGAGGGTATCTGCACATCACGATCAGCCCGGCAGCGTTAGAGAATAACAGATAAAGGCACCCAAGACGCCTTTGTCCTTCTTAGTTGTTACATTTTAACGTGGCGAAGATAATTAGACAAATTACGCTCCATGAATAAGTCATTTGTTTGACTATAAAGCAACTTCATGAAGCTTGAAAGCTACGAACAAAGCCAGATGTCTTCTTCTCGCAGGCTTTGACAGCAAACATCTGCGTAAAGGTTTCAGGTGCGTGTATTTCCGTCGCTCATGGAAACAGAAGTATGTCGAAGTGTTTCTACCTCCGGTGTGATGAATGACTCACAGAGACTCATGATGACTGCGTGTGTGTTACTTTGGCGAGGGGGCTGGCAGGTCATTTTCTCAATTCCTTTGCTTTTCCAAATGTTAGCAGACGGTGCTAGAGTTTGTTCTATGTTATAACTCCTTCTTTAAAGCCACTGAAGACGAGTCTGTATGCACTCAGGTGGAGGTGGAGGTGAAGGCGCTCAGAGCTGCTTTGAAAGTCTCGAACCGGGGTCGCTTCTTTCAAGATCCGCCCGCTTGGATGTGGGAGCGGGAGACATCGCTCACACGCCGAAGGTCACGTCAGATATCTCGACAGCGTGTTCTTCTCTCCCCGCGTTCAGGTTTTGTTTCATTTTTCAAAAGGAAACGTTTGCGCTGCACCGCTGCGACTGAGCACAATAGGCTTCACACCAGCTGAGAGCTTCAGAGGAACAATACCAGATCCATTTTTTTGCCGAATCAATATGTGTTATTTCCTAAGATGAGTTACCGTCTCTCTGCGGATAATTATTTCCTCCCAACGCTTTCTATCTCCACTTGCAGCACCGAGGTACAATTACGTCATCAATATGTTTGGAAAGCCCTTTTCACAATTCGCTGAATTTCTCTAATAGCTCGGCCTTGACGCCGAAACATTACAGGATGTTTGTTCCTGTAGGAGGGAAATGTGGGAAGTATTGTTTTGCCAGTAAATGGGCTCCTAAAGAACATACAAAGGTGGGTCAGTGAATGTATCGTAAAAGGATCTGTGATGAAATTGTCGGTAGTCGATCCAAAATCCTGGGCCCAGATCGCAGCGTTAGACAAGCGCTGACAGGGAATTTAGTGCGAAGACAGTTGACGATAAAATCCAGGCAGCGGCAGAAATTTAAGAGCGAAATCTCACAATTTAAGTGCAGCAATAGAGCGCGTCTATAAAGCAAAGCAACAGCAATACGGCACAAAATTATCCAGGCAGGATTGGGATGACAAAGACCAGTGCGGTGACTCCCTCTGCCCTCCTCATCCTCCTTTTCCAACCATCAAGAACTGAAGAAGCTACAGGGAGATGGAAACCTGTTGGAAACATTGATCAATGTCCATCGACCTTTAAATCACACAGGTACAGATTCATCCTGCCGCCTCTGAAAACATTCTGACTATTGGAAAATTGCAGAATACATATTTCATCAAATCATTCAGATCAGACAGAAGCGAAGCAAAACCCTACTGCTCATTGGAAGCCTTTTCCATTAAGTATTAAAGCATCCACGGCTCTAATACCAAAAAGAAAAAGTTGAAATCCCTGCATGTAAAAAGTTTTAAAGGGCTAATCCGCCAATTTTACATGTCGGGTTCAGTTAAGTGTTTATGTGGAGCACTATTAAGCATGTGAGAATTAAAGGATGTAGCTTTTGTGGCTGTAAAGGTTCTTTTATTAGACAATTTAATCATGAATAATACAACATATGCCGTTAAATTTTACAATCTCATGGCAAACATTTCACAATAAAGCAAATTATACAAGCAGTGCTCCTCCTTACGCAATGAACAGCTCAACTCCACCGAGGAGATGATTGCAGTTCAGTAAACCGGAGATACGAGATGAGGATCAAATAAATGTATGATTAATTATTTCACGTTATTTCACTGCCGCGAATGCATCGTGGGACACACTGTGCTTGTTTACGATTCTCTTTCTGGCATGCAGAAGCACAATATTGTTATTATCACACAGAGGGAGATGCTGTGCTTTGCAAAATTTAACGTCCCACAGACTGGGATCACACACACACACACACACACACACACACACACACACACACACACATGCACACACACAGAGGGAATGACAGTGCTGACAAAGGTTTGTTTAGGAGTCAGGGGGTATGGGAAAGAGAAGAACTCCTGTAATAACACAGAATGGAGTGTTACAGTGTGTCTCACTTACTCACACCTGGCTTCACACACACACTCACACACACACACACACACACACACACACACACACATACACACACAGAAGGAAGCTACAATAAGCGTGGAGCATTTTAAACCAATTTTCTTGACAATTACGACTAACTGCATTTTTTGTTCCCTCAGTACACTTTTGCACTCTATAGCTCGCGACAGTGGGTTTTATACAATGATCTCGTCCCCGCTTTGGAAATCTCTAATACTGCTGACCTATCTTCAATAATAAGAGAGAGAGAGCGAGATGGCGAAAGAGAGACAGAGCGAGCTACAGATTATTCCACATATGAGCTGAAGGGTTTCTGCTACAATAATAGAGGATTTTCTCTTATTCCATTTATTGAATTTCTTTAGCTGAGGTCACTTTACCAGTTGATGGGCACGTATCTAATATCCACTCTGTGTACGATCTGTATGACATTCACACGCATTAATATTGATTTCCTGAGTTCTTGTTGAAATCAGATTGCCTCTGAACTATCAGGATCGTTTAATCCTTGTTGCTCTGGGGACGGATCACATACAACACATTCAAATCAGCGGCATTACATATTACACATTAAAGTTCATATTACATCTTGGAACTGGTGTTATTGTTAAAATCTGAAATGACCAAATATCTGTGTTTTATTTGCCTAATTTACAGGGAAAAGCCCCAACAATATCATTTTATTTTTGATTCTGGCAAAGTTTCTATGCAGCAAAATAACATATTTAGTGTTCACCCCACGAGGCAAAAGAGAAACGTACCAACACATCTTCTCAGAGCATCAGATTGGATTTCTTTTCATTGTTACTTTATCCAAGAACAATGCCAAAAGCCTTTACAAATGTTCTTGGCATTTGCAAAGCAGGCATAAGTAAACGTATTAGCAAACTCCAAAGTTACTTTCTGCCAAATATCAGCAACATTGAACCGACCACTGGAGTCGCCTCAGGGTGAAAGAGAAAACATTTCCATTCATCATTTATGCAGGCGAGTCACTTCATAACTTATCTTCCCTCGTAACCTTTCAGAGTGAGAAGCAAAGAAAATGTTGTTGTTTGCTTCGCTGTTCGGCCATTACTGTTACATCACGAAACGCAACAAAGCCGCGGCCAAACGGCATCGGCGTGAAGCCGGCGGAGGCACTGAGGGGGGAGAGCGGCCAGGAACCCAGGGAGTGATCGGATGACATTTCCAGGGTGGTTTAACGAGGGGGGCCTGTCAAGGTGGTTAGAGGGTTTTCGTACAGCTTTCCTCGTAGCAAGGTCGTCCGTTTGGCTGCCTGGCAGAGAGGAGAGCGCCAACAGTGAAGGACTCGTGTCCAAATATCAGCGCACGCACGGCCCTGAGTGCAGGTGAGCAAATACAGAAGCCAGAGTGTTCAGGGATTATATAAAGGTGACACACACACACACAGGCACACACACAGATGGCATTTAAGTCATAATGCAGTCACGCTAAAAGCTCATTGTAAACCCTTGTAAACTCTAGAAGGCACTCAGAGGGCGCATACCTCCCTCAAGGCCGAGAAGTCCTCCAGTCACGACTCCATTATGCGGCAACATTAGGTCGATGTGAGGTGATGTTCCTTTTTTCTTAGTGAGAACTCGTGCTCACACAATGTCTGCTTGCAGTGGATAAATTCTCTCAGCACGTTTTGAAGAATAAGCCACACAAACTCAACTTTGGTTGCCGATATATATCCAAAAACAAAAACGGAACTTTTGCCTGGAACGTTTCTACATGCATCGATTCTGGCAACTGACCCCAAATTGAAGGAGGATGAAAGGTCGAGGCTGAAAAAGTCACGTTTACTACAGTGACACCATCAGGCCGACTGGTACTAAAATTTTATAGAATCTTCCGTCTTCCGTCGATAAAGTTCTGGAGATATCCTGCGACCACACAGAGGTATTAAACACAACACACTGAGCCTGCGGGGCTGCACAGACGCCACTTCCCTCTCCTATTTTGTCATCTTTAAAATGATGCCACTGAGCGCTTTAATTGGCCACACAAGGCATCGATATTTGTTATATCTGAGGATACGGAACAATATTTGGTTTTGTAAATGTGCTGAGAGATCGCGAGGAACAAGAGAGGCTCATTAATTCCCCTGAGATTTGCCATTAATTCAATAACTGCAAACACAAAGAAACAAAGAAACAAAGTAAAAAGTAACGTAAGCAGAATCTTTAGTTGTATTGTAGCTCATATACAGTGAATCTAACAATGTTACTGCGGCTTCCTCCTGAATGTTGAAGCCACAGAGACAGTGATGATGATGATGTTGCTGGTCTTACTGTCAGTAATCACTACACTTACATTACTGTACATTACATTATTCATAGTTTTAATCTTGTTTACTGTTGGGTTGTGTGTCTGTGTGGAATATGACATGTTCGTGTTCATTCTGCAGCTCCGGTTGCCGTCTAAACAACTTGGTGTTAATGGATGTTTGACTGAACAGGAAGCTGATGGGTGGAGGGCTTGTTAAATTATGCATCACTAAAATGCTAAAATGCCAATACTGCACTAAGCTTCCAATGACATCAGGGGGGCAAACAAGCAGCTAATGTGCTTTTTGTGCAGCAAGGAGCACCAGGCTACTTTATAAATGTGTCTGTGTGTGTGTGTGTGTGTGTGTGTGTGTCGGCTAACATCTTCTGTGAAAATGAGCAAACAGCCGTGGTAGCAATCATCAAGTCGTGTTTGCAAACAATTTGCTGCACTTTGTTCTAAATCATCAAGAAAGCAATAACAGTCTTAATATCCGGAGACAAAGGGGCTGGATTTCAGTGATCTAACGTTTTCCAAAAACAGGGACAAACACTTTTCAGTTTTGGCTACTATCAGCACACGTCACTGATCGTAAAGACATCGCTATCTATACTATATAATTAAATACACATTTGTGCTGTGTGCCTGAGTGTGCTTTCACATTTCTCCTCGTTTGTGAACTCATTTAATCAATGTTGTGATTAATAAATACCAGGATTTTCAGTCTAAAATAATGCCATCTGGACAAAGTCATAACCACTAATTAATCTTTTGAGGTTTGTCTATCCTTTCTTTTCGTATCAAAAACAACATAACAAAGGAGAGGAGAGGAGAGGAGAGGAGAGGAGAGGAGAGGAGACAACTAAATCTATAACTCATCTCTGCACAGGTTAGTGCAATCACTCTGTGGGGGACTTGTCAGGGTCTAAGGGCAGTAAGCCAGGAAGAACATTGTTTTCCTGACAGTATAGTTCCTCCTCAAAACAGTAACAACACCCCAGCAAACACTGGAACATAAAGCTGCAGAGGGGCCAAACTGAAGGAGGGGATGGAGGAGAAAGAAAGAGGGGAAGGAGGAACACTCCAGAGTTGTAGCTCATCAAATCAATACCCTATCCTACGGTCAATTACACAAACACTCCCATCTTTTGCATGTGTTATTTTCCTTCACATTTTCAATTTGCGGGAGCAGAAGATGGAGGAGAGCCAGTGTGTGTTGGAGAGAGAGAGAGGGAGAGAGAGAGAGCGACAGGGCGAGCTTCAGCGCAGCACACAGCCTTTACGTCTACATATCTTACCCGGCCCTCGCCCTTTCCTGAGCCGATAAGAAAGTAATGAATGTTATAATTAAACAGGCTTTGTTCAGCCTCACACCTGAATAAGAAATTGCTCATAGCAACTAAAGATTAACAGAAGGCACCGATCGAATACACAACATTACTGTAGTGCCTATAGATTTTCCTATGTCATTACTTTATATATGAAACACACTTCTCTCTGTTTGTAATATAATATAATTGAGTATAATATGATATAATATAGCATGGTTCTGAATATTATACAATAGGCATTATGTTTAATTTGCCTGTGTGATAGATTGATAAGTCATCAGACATATATTGGGTGGATCGAAGTGCTTCCTGAGATTGAACAGGATTGATCCCTGCAGTGCAGTTTGAGTCTAAGATGGCTGGATTTGTTAAGTCTTTATCTTGCGCTGTCATGGCATAGCGCTCTAATTGTTTCAGCATGATAGCATTGATCCAGTACCAATGATCTCTTCTAATCTGAAACAAAGAGCAGACAGCAGCACGTTGCTCTGCCTGGCGGGATTTCAAATCAAAATGGGAAACGTGAAAAAGATGATGAAGATTGAGTGTGTGTGAGTTTCAGTTTGATTTCTCTATATTACATAAGCCTGTAATAAGCTTGTTTAGCTGCCTGGCTGGTCACCCCTGTGGAGCAGTGGACTCTCTGGCCTGGCGTGACCTTCACATTAAAGCCCAAACAAATGCAGACTTAAGCACACAGATCTTAATCCTCCTCCTGATCCTTTGCTGTGTCCACTGCTGGGACCGAACCATTGGCATCAACCGTGTAAAGAGGTCGGATGGATTCTTCTTGCTTTACACTGCACCTTGGGAATTGCATAATGAACAGGAGTTACAGAGCCTGCATGTGTGCCTGTGTGTGTGTGTGTGGGGGGGGGGACAGAGTGCGGGGTGCGGGGATGGCAGAAAGCGAAAGGGTGATACATTGGTGGATTAGCAGAGCGAGGCGTGCAGCATCAGCTTATAATGTGTTGAAACCAGATGCCATCCTACAGCGGCGCCTCGGTTCATTCATTCAGTCTTACTTTAGTTTTGTCCTGGCCCCTGCTGTGTGACAAAACAAAGCCCAGTTTACCATTTGATTTGAATACACTCATCCTCACGGTGGGCTGGAAAGTCTTGGAACAAAACATTCCAGTGGCCAAA
This sequence comes from Genypterus blacodes, assembly GCF_046128005.1. NCBI lineage: Eukaryota > Metazoa > Chordata > Actinopteri > Ophidiiformes > Ophidiidae > Genypterus > Genypterus blacodes. Next base: position 1,962,418 of record NW_027466842.1, read on the forward strand.
CACAAGACATTAAACTCAACACATGATTTATGGACTCAGGATCACAGATGCCATCAGCTCAATGTCAAACAGCCCTAAACTGGACGATACAAAAGTACAAAAACTACAACAGAAGATACTTGATGCTGGCGCCAAATGATATATAAAGTTGTTGTGATATATTGTGAAATTAGAAGAGGCAGACTTTCATGCAAACGCCAACTATAGACTTTCATTTACAGAGAATAACTCAGTAATGATATTCTGGCTCCAATTTACCTTAAACTCCCACGGCAGCCATAACAGCAGATGGCACTTGTTTCTTCATCACTCCTCTCACTCACCTCCCTCTCATCCTCTCATTCTCACTTTTCTCTTTGTTCCATCCTCTCTCTCTCTCTCTGGGCTTCTCTCCAGTTCACATGACGACGGCCGACGGCCAGCAAACAGATAGTGGCGTCCGTCCTCGCCAGGCGGAGAGGACACGGCGCAGCGGGGCGGAGCAGCAAGGTTTTCCGGACTCTTCCTCTGAGCTGCCCACTCACTGTGCCTCGCTGATTAAAACGCTGCCGTACGGCCGGACCGAGGGCAGCGAGGTGTGCGAGCAAGCGGAGAGAGACCATCGACCACATCAACAGTGGACACAAACATTCCTCCAACTGCTGTGTGTGTGTGTGACTGAACAATAAAACAAGCACAATGAAGGGAAATCTATCTGAACATGGACCAGGTCAAGTTTAGTTCTGGGATTTGGCTTCAAATGTGTGTATGTTTAATGAAGCTCCTATTGAAAATAAGCCACATAATCTTAACAGTAAATAGAGGTCAAATACACACACACACACACACACACACACAATTATTACAGGCCGATACATCCTTCCCATATCTGTCCATGCTTGAGTTTTACAAACCTCCATCAATGAGTTTTTAGTCCTTAAACATGAATTAAAAACTTCTATTTCTGGAATTAGTTGAAAGATGTTTTATTCCCGCAAAAAACAACAAAGCTTCCCAAAATAGATCTGATACGGGAATTGTTTGGGATTTAATAACCATATAGCACATATAGGACAAAGCTTCCTCATGTGAGTTAATGATATGTGACACATGTCTGATAGAGATTTTATATAGATTTGAAGTATTATTCAAATATTACTTGTTGGCAGGAAGGTGAAGACACAGCCTGATATATGCACGGAGATGAGTGTACAGAATATTACAGTGAGTGATTCTGAGTATCTGCAATGCATTTGACTTATTCACGTGTGTGTGTGTGTGTGTGTGTGTGTGTGTGTGTGTGTGTGTGTGTGTGTGGTTGGTGTAGGTGCACTGTACCCGGAGGGCATATTTCCTCTCCAAGGACCTTCCATTTCCTGAAAATGACTGTTTTGACTCCGAGGACATGACAACCATTATCCGTTAGCGAGGATGAGACTGAAGTGGGGGGAGGGAATTATAGCTCCTCACCCCCACCTCACACACACACACACACACACACGCACACAAACACATCCCCATCTGCCTCCAGTGACTCTGCGTTAAAAGGTTCCACACTTTCACACTTGAGCAAGCACGATAGAAAATGTGCCCTCCGCCGTCGTCTGGGAGAGAGATGTCGGGTGTAAAGGTTTACGCGGTCGTAATGTCCGATACATCAGGATTTTGTGTCGTAATCTGCCTGTATGACTTTTTTTGAATTGAAAAGTGTGTGTTTTTGTGGATTATAGCTAAACTGTATATGCAAAATGTGTCAATTAATCAGAAAAGCCATCAAATCTTGGTGAATTTTACACATAATGAACACTGCTGACTAATAGCAAACAGAGTAGGAAGGATTCCAAGATGACAGAGGCGGAGGAATCTATCATTTGAGCAAAAGCGTTTCACCGACACACACAAACGTCTCGGCACCAATTCTAATTTCTTGGCACAAATTTGAGAGTTTAAAATGCTGGAAAATGACTCTGCATGCTTTTCTAACTCTCTAAATGTTCAGAAAAATAAGGATGTGCAGTACGTGACCTTCATTTCTCAGACAAACTTGGCAACGTACACTCCACAGATTGCACTGCTTCGTCTACTTAACTGCAAAACTGTGCCATTAAAATGTATCCTACACACTCGCCTATATTGTCTGTGCGACTGCTGAATATAAATTACAACATGTGACCTGGGAATGCACTTTCCTCACAGTGTATAAAATTTACATTATAATCAAAACATTGAGGAGCAGCTACACAAACACTGAGAACGGTCACCTGCAGCGTATCACTGCTTTACCCTGCACACTGCACAGAATTCATTATTAGTAAGTGAGGTGAAGTACATGTCACAGCTGAAGTATTTGTACTCTCTGCATTTTTTGAAGAGGTTAAAAAATGAGCCCCAAAAAAACAGAAGGATATTTGCGAAAGCCTGTCCAAAAAAACTCTTATCAATTCATCAGTTTAACAATTAAGATCTAATCTGTTCAAATAAATTACACGAGAAGCGTTTCCGCTTTCGATGAAACCCACTAAACTTCAGAGATTAAGTCATTGTGCGGAGTAAATTTGATTTCACTGTTAATTACATCCAAGCAGGGTTTCATTCAAGTGTACGTGCAAAAATTGGTTTCTCCTTAATTGTGCTTAAAAGAAAACCCCACACTGATCCATATATGTGCTCCCTGCAGCAGCACTGTTGTGCACACTGAGTGAACAGACATTTAGGTTGATGTCGCAGTAAGTGCAAAAGCCAGGGGGTCGGTGAGGTGGGTGTGAAATCTAGTCTAGTCCCTTAACCTGCTGAAGTGTCCTTAAGCAAAGACAGTAAAACATGTCCGTCTCCAGGTTTGATGACGGGATGAATACACAAAGGTGAATCCATACGTGGGTCAATATACTTCATTAATTATTTCAATTTGAGAGGGTACATAACCTCTTTCTTCTTAGTCAGAAAGTATACTGTTTATTTACTGATTGATAAGTGGAAAGGCACGGTCATAAATCAGATTAAAAGCAAATGGATTGTGCCAAGACCTCTGAGTAACAGCACTGCCCCGAGTTCAAACGATGTAAATGTATTTATGACCTTGTAGCAGTAATGGAGAGGAGAGGAGAGGAGAGGAGAGGAGAGGAGAGGAGATGTTAAGGCAGTGATTGTTTGTGCTCGTGAACTTGTTTGTTTACGCTGCACGTGTAGGCAGTGGGGACGAGGAGAAAGAGCACGAGGGAGCGAGAAGCTGGAACACGGCCACATAAAGAGCAAAATACGGCAGGGCAGGCGGATCCAAAGGTCTCAGGCTCCACAGAGGGAGCGATTAAGCTGTCGCGTTCAGTCTGTAGGGGGACGGTGGAGAAAAACCAGAGCTCATTACCCATAATGCACAGTAAGAAGGAGAACTGTCACCCAGAGCAGCATGGGAAACTCGCACACCCTTGTACCCAAAGCGGCCGCTCGTCTCTCTGCCGCTGATACGTTTCCGATTTTATCGTCGGTAATGAGAAGACAGAGACGGTGTGAAGACGGCGTCTCTGTCTCGCCGCGCTGACTGTCTGAACCTACCTGGTTGATGATGTAGATGCCGTAGTCGATCCTCTGTCGTCTGAGGATGGGGTGCAGGTAGTGCAGCCAGTACTTTAGGTGGTTTTCTCTGTGGCGGAATGGGATGATGATGGCCACCTAAACACAGGGCGGAGTGTTACAGCTGAGTACAAGGATCCGATTAAGAGAAATTAGGTATAATCAGTCAAGATGGTAGACATTAATTCTACTTGTGGATGAAATACGCACTTCAACTGTTGAGAGTCTGTAAGTACTTCCAAGTGCCTTATAAAATATTTTACCTAAAAGCGCAAACACCCGAGTAGAGCACAGAATAACTTTGAAATGCCGGCACTCATATTCACTCAATAATATGTGTTTAGCACCAAAATCAGACATGTAGAGAAAACCAAACATGCCACCTGACACTAATAATGATCAAAAAAACTGTCACGTCTGCGGCTCCTTTTATTTCATTACATGTGGTAATTGGTAATATGACTAAAAAGGCAATACTCCTCTTCTCAATTCACTAACACTTACAGTGACTATGACCTCATTCTACTAAAGGGTCAAAAATGATGTTTTCCTGGAAGTTTCTTAATGGAAAGTGTGTCTTAATCAAGTTAATATCAGAATATTAGAATTCATATACATGTACTGACTGCAGCGCTTTACTTTCATTAACATTCACTGGCAGAACGAAGAGGCTGACAGTTTCCAGTTGAAATCAGATTTAATTTCTTATTCATTATTGGACACACGTCTGCTTCAAACCCAAACCTGTCAGGCGACGTCTACTTTGTGAACAGCACCGCTTCCCTTCTTTTAGGTGTTCTACATTGCTAAACAGAAGTGAGAGACGGACGGACGCACCTTCCACCTGGGCCGACAGTCGGGCGGCGTGTAGCGTCCGCCCTCTGTCACGTTGGGGTTTTCCTTCTGCACTCGCTCCATGGTCATCTGGGAGCTGAACTCGATCAGCAGACGTCCCACTGAGGAATACAGAAGAGACGGAGAGTGTGAGAATAGCGGATTAAAAATGAAAGAAGACAAATAGAACGACAGAGGGACAGTGGGGGAGTTGTTTTTTAGCATCAAAGCAATACTGCATGTGTATCAAAGCAACGTGTGCTAAAATAATACTTTCAAGGGAAATACTCTGCATAATGCAGCGTCTAATAAGATGCACAGGGTTTGGAAAACATACAGCACATTCCTAAATAAAATAAACAGACTTTGAAGTGAGTTAGTGTAAACAAAACACAACATGAAAGGTAATTATGCTGCTCAGCGACGTTAACGCACCATATGTTATATCAGGATAAATCTATCCATCAAGCCTTTGAGTGGCAACAGATCCAACGCTATAGGAGTGTGAATGTGTGTGTGTGTGTAAAGGCCAGGACGATAAATATAGTCCCTCACACACACGCATACACAGGGAGGCGGGATTATTAAAACACACCATTAAGCTCAGGTGTGGGGTCCAAGTTCTGCAAGCATGACCCTCCTGCAGCAACGCTATAACTCAAGATATCATTCAGGCTCAGAACTGATAAATCAATTACAAAGCCTCAACCTGAAGTTCACATCAACCGCAAAATATCTGCAATACCCAACTACAATGAAATAATCAATAGTCTACGTGTCATTGAATGTAATAAATCATTTTATGACGGCCGATCATAAAGAGTCACGCACATGACATTATGATTGTTTCTTGAAGTGTGTGTGGGGGAGAGAGAGAGAGAGAGAGAGAGAGAGACAGAGAGAGAGAGAGAGGGCCTAATAATTCACTTAGTATCGACTTGTGAGCTCGTCCAATCAACAACGCACAAGCGCAGAACATGATCGATGCCAACGAGGTTACATGTTCATAACCCAGCTCTTTATCACACCACAAGAGCTGAATGCAAATAGTCCCGCAGTCAACGTTGCTCAATGTCTCTGCCTCCTCCTCCTCCTCCTGCCTTCATCAGCTCCATCTCACTCTCCTCCCTCCTCCTCCTCCTCCTCCCTCTGACAAGGAGACTGTGCTCTCAGTTAGCCAGTAAAAAAAAACAAAAATACATAAAAGTAAAGAGAACACAAGCCCTTCCGTAAAAACAAAGTTATTTTGAGGTGGCAGCGAGTCCTTGTGGTGTTGTTGGTGTTGTTTTTATGAACAGAAATGATTTTAGTGACAGAGCAGAAAGCCGTGCGGATCAGATGAAAAAGCGGGCGAGGTAATAACTTATGAAATCACACACTTGTGAGTCCTATACTGCACTTATATTACATATATAGATATAAATACATATTATACAGGGCAGTATTTAATCCAGCAGAGAGCACTGACAGCATTGTGTGTGATTAGTGCAGGAGGCCGGACAGGACGACTTTAACGCCACTGTGTGTTGTCTCAGTACAGCTACAAACCGGGCTTCCTCAGAGTGCTGGATTTAGAGTTATAAGCCTTTCAAGGGTTTAAGGACGTTTCTATCCTAAACACAATACAGCCTCATTTAACATACAGCCAGAGTGTGAATCAAACCCACGATAGCAGCAGCAGCAGCACTTTATCTTTACACTCTCTTAATTCAATCTCTTATCAGGAACACAACTAGAATTTCCTCCAAAACTCAACATTTGATGCAAGAAGATATATATGATAAGAAACGAAACATTAGCAACTTCATGTCCACTGTGGTGGTTGTGTACTGATGTGAAAGGACGCAGTTACTGTATATATACAACTTTGTATATTTAAGTTATTGTGAATAGGATGAACACACCAAAACTAAAACACTGATATGTAACAGTGCAGACACTGGAGTGGAAGTTCTGGTTCTGTTTTCAAGGGTTAAAAATAAGGTTATGATTAGCTTAGTGCTATCTTTATGGATATAAAGTGCATATTTTGTTGATGTCATATGTTAATAATTGAAAATAAAATGAATTATTTGCGATATATCCACACATTATTTTTTATTTACCAACACAGCTTTTACATGAGGCATTTCTGTGTATGTGTGTGTCATGTAGTGTGTGTGTCTTTTGTGAGCAAAGCTAAGCTGCGGAATGGGAAGTGATGCGGGTCACTCGCAGCGCGTCGCCGGGGGAGCGACGCTTTCACGGCTGCGTCTGATTGGTCACAAAGTGGCAGGTCGAGGTCAGTGTGATTCCATACGGACACACAACGAGAGCAAAGAAAGCCTTTTAAAATACACACTGACATCATCCTGCTCGTCCCTGACACATAGGGCATGAATAATACAGTGTGAATGTGTGTGTGTGTGTGTGTGTATGCATATATGTGTGTCTGAGAGAGAGTTTGCACTAATATTGGAATGTGGATGAAAATGTTTATATATTATGTGTGATAAGTTGAGTAGTGCAAACCCAAGCATCACACAAACACACACACAACACACACACACACACACACACACACACACATGCTTATCTACTGTATGTTGTGTACTGTATCATAGTAATAGATTATAATCACAGTGTTTGATTGCTCTATCTGGGCCACTCGCTGCACTATGGGGGATACATCACTGCTTTTTCTATGCAAGTACACTGAGCTATACAAACACGCACACAAACACATATATATATATATATATATATATATATACATTCACAAACACATACACTCACACACACTATGATAATAATGAATCAATTCTCTCAGCTATTAGGTGAACAGCACATGTACACGACATAATGTACTGAGAGCACACCGCGGTAAACACTCTAAATACCACACACACACACACACACACACACACACACACACACACACACACACACACACACACACACACACACACACACACACACACACACACACACACACACACACACACACACACACACACACACACACACACACACAGGGAGAGAGAGAGAGAGCTGATGTTGCGATTCAGTCTTAAAAATGAGATAACTGAAGGAGGAGAGTAATGGGAACACATCTGTTGGCTCTGAGGGCTTTTTGTTGATGTTGTTGTGAATGTTCTGCTTCTCATTGTGTTGCTGATTTATGTTCCACAAAGATCCACAGGGTACAAATTGCAATACATGTATAAAGTAATGATTTATTATGAATGTAGAGTGTATTAATTGTCAATATATGTCCCATCTAGACCTGTAACCAGCAAGTCTTCCTTCTTTCTGCTCAGTAAATGTATTGAATGATTAACTCCTTATTGCACCGGCAGCTTCGAGGTTAAAATCATCCCACGTACGTATTTAAATTTGAGCGTCCTTAAGGAAATACGAGGGAAGAATAAGCGTCCCCTTGATGTTTTGATACTTAAAGAGGTTTAAGTCTTTGGCCTCAGGATGGGGTGAAAGAATAAATGGAAAGGCAGGAAAGCAGGGCCGCTCCTCTGCCTTTGCCTCCCACTGGCACAGACTTTCGGCTGTGTGAATCTTATTATTAGCCCGTCCGCGCTCCCCTTCTCCCCCTCTCCCACCTCCCCGTTCAATCATTTACAAGCACCTCTCCCAATTGTGCGGCGTAATTGCCTTTTTTTCCCCCCACCAGAGACGAGGACAAAAACAGAGCGAGATGGAGAAACGAGCGGGCGGGGGGGAGACGAAGGGAGGATGGGGGGGAGGAGACGTGAGAGAGGCGAGGAGGGATTGAGAAGAACTTGGGTGTGACAGAGAGAAGAAGAAGACGGAGAAGGGTTTTATAAAAGAAGGTCAAAGCACACGGAGACGTGTTTCTACCAAACAACTCCATCTCTCTTCACTTTCTGTCTCTCTTGTTACAGTGTGCTACTGTATTCTCTTCTTCCCTCCCCGTCACCTCCTTTGAAGAGGCTTCACAGTGATGCAATCCCCTGAAAATCATTAACAGCATGGAGTCCTGTTGCATTTGTGTGTGTGAGAGTGTGTGTGTGTGTGTGTGTGTGTGTGTGTGTGTGTGTGTGTGTGTGTGTGTGTGTGAATTTACTGGAACAGAGGATTATTGGTATCTAAGAACCTCCTCGACTCACGCAGCTCCCGACACGCAAAACATCGACTCATCTGTTATGTGGCCTTCTTCTTGCACAAACACTCACTGTGAGCGAGAGCGAGAGCGAGAGAGAGAGAGAGAGAGGGAGAGGGAGAGGGAGAGAGAGAGAGAGAGACAGACAGTGTGTGTGTGTGTGCTTTGACATGTCAGTGGTGGTTTCACAGCAAGCACAACAAACACAAAAGCTGCTCTGACATCCCAAAAAACTGACACTGGGCTGCACAGAAGCTCCATCCTTTATGAGTTATTATTACTAGGTGCCATTACGTTGCAGATACAGGAGTTACATTTAATGAGAAAATATTAAAATATGGTTCCAAAATTCACTACAAAACTCTTTTTCTGGATGATAAATCAGATATTCCAATTTATTTTATTACTCTTTTGGGTCACATGTATCCTATGCAAGTGAAATAATTCAACCGTCTGACCTGAAACGTCTTCATCTTAGGTATAAGGAGTACATTTTGTAGTGTTTTCTCCACTTTGTAGAGAAAAAGTTCAGATTTTAAAGTGTAACGAGAAGATAGAATTAAGCAAAATTAGATTAACGCAATTATGCCTTTTTGCAAATGAACTTATATCTCATTTGTTTTGCCTTCATCTTCAGACGATTTTTGTGAGTGATGAAAGAACAGCAGGCTTTTCCCACAGGATTTGTTTGCTTGCTGGAAAGTTAGTAGCTGTGAACAGAGAAATTAGGAAACATTATTTCCTGGTAAAACGTACGAGCGACTCTGTGCACAAATAAACAAGCCGTCACAGGAAAACACATTACCCAGCTGATGAGTGCAATTATAACACCAAGCACAAGACTCTCATACTGCCGCTTCTAACATCATGTAACTCTGTACTTGTGTCACGCATTCAGTGCCAACGTTGTGCAGCCAGCGTGGCAAAAACAACCTGAATGGCTTTCATCCATGAGCGCAGGCGTCTTAACGAGTGTGTTTTTGCTCTTAGGCGGAAGAGACGGGAGAGAGCAGGGGGGCTTAGAACAGATGGAGGAAGGCGAGGGGAGGAGGAGGAAGGTGAGAAAAGCACCGGCAGAAGACTAACGATCACACGGACAAGAGCCAGTGAAGGCACGGGCGGAATGAATAAAGGAGAAAATGGACGAGGGAGGAACGAGAGACGTGAGGAGAGAGAGAGACGGAACGATTCTGTCTGCTGATTACTCGTCTATTTGTTTGTCGTTAATCAGTTTACTGCAGAATGATAAATGCTCATCACATTTCCCTCCGGAGTCCAAACTGTTGCCAAGTATTTGTGGCAATATGAAGACAGACTTTTCCTGTTGTTTTAATGTAAACACATGGCACAGCAGTATTAGGTTTCAAGAAATAGGCAAACCCCCTGAGAAAGTGACACAATCCTGCATCCAGAGTGCTTGATACGTATGCGTGTTGTAAATAAAGCAGAAGAACAATTACAGCGGCAAAGGTTCACGAGACAAAGTGTCCTCAGTCACTCGGACACATTCACAACCTGCTTAAATTCGCCGCGTCATCAAATAACTCATTGTCTCCTATGCCAGACCTCCGTTTGACCCCGCTCCTCCGCTTTGCACAGACATCTCAGCAGCCTATAAGCAGACACTCAAAGTTAAAGCTGCCATTTGTCTGTTGCCTTTCTTCTCTTCTCTGTCATTTGTCGGATGATTTGTCGCGTATTCCACCTTAAGTTGTCCTGGAACGAAGCTGCCTTTGGCTCTCAGCGGCAAATATTCAGTTTTGTGAGACTGTAGTGCATTGAGAGTACTATATGTCCTGTGTGGAGATACTTTACCACTTTATAAATTGAGTTTTTACACTGTAAAGAACAAGAATAAGCTCAGAAACTATAGAAACAGGGTAATTGGAGTATAGAACATCAAACAACGGACAATTTGCTCTTTTTAGCACAAATACGACTTCTCCCTGTCACATATCAAGTCTGGCTGCACTCTACGTGACTGCAACCACACCAGCATGCCAGCGTATACACACCCACACACACACACATCGCCAAAACTATTCTCAGAAGTCTGTATCCCGGCCAATCAGAGACGACTCCAAGGTCATGCTGGGTGCTGATCAAGAACGTCTAATACTGGGATCAATATTATTATGTATCATCCATTTTAAAGGTAATGATAGTTTAAAGTAATAAAGAAATCTTTAACTTTCTACGGCCCTTTAATTTGATATTGATGAGATTCAGCTGTAAGGTTTCAGGTCTCCGCAACAAATGAGTATTGACTTTACAACAGGCAGCAGTGATTGAGTATAAATGAAACATCTTACTCAAGAGCAAACACAAAATGTATTCTTCTGTACAAGTCTTCTGGCTGAGCTCAATAGAAATATGATTGTTTTTTACATGCAGGTAAAGTATAACGACACGTTTGATAGCAGCACTCAGATGAAACACGTGTCACCACTTCCTTTGTGATTTATTGCAGCGATAAGAAATCAAATCATAACAAAACGTAAAACAAAAACTGCTCAGATTGATTTTTCAGCGACAATTTGGTTCCATGAAGAGGAATAGAAGGGAGTTATTTTCTTTAAATATGTTTCCAACACTTATTTTGGAAGGATTTGGAAGGAAATGATCTTTATCTTCATCGTGTGGCAACAAAGGATGTTTCAGAGGGTTAGACAAGGGAACGTTTGCATCAAAAAATGTAAATATTCCCTCAGAAGGACGGCCATGGCAAGCAGACAATCCCACTGAACTGAATCTGACATTTCTGAGGGCTAGACTTGAATGTGTGTATGCAAAGTTAGACCAAACACATACACACACACACACACATGCACATACATCAGTGTCAATGTATCAGCGTCCCTCTGTTCACGTTTGTCTTGATCTTCCCTCCTTTAATCTCCTTTCCTTCTATTTTCGGAGTTTCCTTCATCTGTCCATTAACATTAAAGGCTTTCCAAATACATCCAACCCTGCACACAAAGGCTCTGTACACACCCACGCACACACACGGACACACACACACACACACGCACACACGCACACACCCTGGTGGACTTGAATACTTGAAAGAAAACTAATTGAGAAATCAACTCAAAGCAGACATGCACGACAAACACACACACACACACACACACACACACACACATACATACACACACCCGCACACACACGCACGGGCACGCACACGCACACGCACACACGGCAGACTGTAGCTGTGTATTTCTATGTGAAATTTGATGGGAGCTCCATATTCAAAACGAGTCTGTACCCTTGCATTGGGTGGATCTTTGTCCTCACAGGGCTGAAGTCACATACGTGGATAGAATAAAGATGAATATAATGTATGTATCGTACGTAATCATCAGATGTACAAGGAAATGCACGTGCAGCACATATGCGCTGATAGTGTGTTGAGTAGAGTTTTGACATGTTTCAGGATCGAATAATCAATCCTGAAACCTCTTGGTTTTGTTGTTTATATCAGACGGCAGGACTCCATCAATCACTCCACCTGCTGGTGTCAACAGGAGTCCGGCCTGCACCCGATCAGTCTCTCTCTCTCTCTCTCTCTCTCTCTCTCTCTCTCTCTCTCTCTCTCTCTCTCTCTCTCTCTCTCTCTCTCTCTCTCTCTCTCTCTCTCTCTCTCTCTCTCTCTCTCTCTCTCTCTCTCTCTCTCTCTCTCTCTGATGAATTAATCTAAAATAATCCATACATGCAAAGATAAAACATGATCTACAGTCAGGAACCAGCTACATGAGGAGTGAATCTTCACTAAGGGGAGCTGCTGTGTACCCGCACACCTTAATGATTTATGCTTTCAGCTACAGATCACATCGGCGCTCGGCAGCTGCTGGTACAAAAACACACCAAACACATCTGGAGGTCTTGTTTGTTGATCTTGCATTCATATTCAGATGTGAGCACACAACCTTCTGTTGAGCAGCTGAGGTGACAAAACCTTTCCAGCACTGGATGGAAAAAAAACACAATTTTCAGGGTTGATGTATTGCTTTAGCAGCTGTTTTTGTGGCTTGCAGGTAAACAATGAAAACATGATTCCAACCTGCATACAAAAACCAATACGACACACACACACACACACACACACACACACACACACACACACACACACACACCACACACACACACAGGCACCCCATGCTGACAATGATATTCATCAGTATGAATGAGAGCAGACAGTAAGATGTGATTCCTTTCATCTCTGACAAAACACACACCTTAGTCAATTCAATTACACACACACACACACACACACACACACACACACACACACAGAACCACCAAATAATAATATATCATAATCCTCCTGACAAATCTCCATCATGCATCCCAAATAACAGCAATCACAGATTCAACAAAACAACGAACAGAATCAAAACGTAATGACACAACTTCCTCTACGGACAAATCAGATAGTGAAAGTACAAGCAGACGCAAATGCAAATGGACTCGCACAAGGACAAGAGAGCCAGAGGGCAGATGAAGAGACAACTGTTATCTCCACCCGGCAAAGAAACAACCTCTAACGCAAACATTTGAAATATTTTCTCCCTTTGGCCGGCTAGAAGTGAATAAATTCGGAATAATTGGAAAATGATGTCTGACATGTGAAGTCTTATGGGAGCGGATGAGCTATTTATCCATTATTGAACCAACGCTGACCGCGGTTCATGCTTTCATCTGATTCAATGTGTTCTTTGAGCTATGAGGCATCAACTGAAGCTGATGCAACTCCACTCTGCTTATAAATGCGGATACAGGAGGGAGCAGCGGGAATGTAGGAGAAGGATCTGAGAGAAAACTGTGTACATGGTTCAATTCCAATCAATCGCAGCATTCGGCGGTCACTTCTGCGGATAAATATTTTGAAGTAATAGTAAAATAAACAGTATAAATTATAGTTATAGGCGTTTTTTCCTTCAAAAACATTCTATTCTCAGGTGAACATGAAGGTTTATTTGTCCTGCTGTGAGGTTATTTTATATTTTCATCCACTTTTCATATTCATAACTAAATGCTGAAAGAGTTACAGTCACAAGATGTCACACACACACACACACACACACACACACACACACACACACACACACACACACACACACACACACACACACACACACACACACACACACACACACACACACACACACACACACACACACACACACAGCCTGGACTTTGGCCGCCGGTTCAAATAGGTCCTGATCTAAATGATTTAACCGCAGTTTTGCTTTTCTGCTGGGTTGAAGCCCCTGGCAACCTGACTCAATCTGTCCCCAAAGACACAGTGACAGATCTGATTTCAACAGAGTGCTTGGAAAAGGACGCGAAAGAAGAAGAGAGGGAGGAGAGGAACGCGGCGGGGAGGAGGTGAAAAGGGGACACGGAAAGAGAGCGAAGGAGAGGAAAAATGCACGGAGGAGGAATAATGGACTGAGAGGACAATGACAGGCAGCGGAGGGGAAGAAAGTTCAGTTCAGTAGAAAGAGAGAGAGAGTGAGAGAGAGAGAGAAAGAGGGTGAGTGAGGGAGAGAGAGAGTTGGGGAGGAGGAGGAGGAGGGGAGAGGAAGGATAGAAGGATTCTTTTGTTCAACATGCTCTTTCATCCTCAGCCACGCAGGGCTGGAGAGGAGAGGAGACTAGAGGAGGAGAGGAGAGGAGAGGAGAGGAGAAAGCTCCGATTGTCCGCCTTCTAAGTAATCTGATCTTTTATCCTCCTCTGAGTGACATGTGCTGCAGCCACAATGGCGACACCATGTCACTCCCCGAAATTACCCTGTCAAACACCATCAACATGCCACTAAGACGAATGGCGGGCAACGCCTCAACTTCCTGCATTCGTATTATAATTTGCGCCGGCGACACTGCAGGCTGATCTCTGACTCTGTCGGCGGAATAAACTCATCGACTTTTAAACGATTTTTAAAAACAACAAGCAACACTTTTCCGAGCTAGAAAAAGAGGAGAGGAAGAGGAAGAGGAAGAGGATAAACCAAGCTTGCTCACTCCTCTCCATTCTGGCTTGTTTGAACAAACACGGCATTGAAAAGAGGGTTTGTTTATCTGGGATTTTACTCCTCTTCTTTCCTCGTCCCCTCATGATTTTGATTATACTTTATATTCTCGCTGCCCCTTGTATTGTTTTTACGCTTTAATTCACTCAGTTGTTTGTTTAGGGTGTATGCCTGCAGTATTCCGGTGCAAAACAATGGTGGTGCTGAATGCATCATAAATTCAGCAATATTCTGTATTCAAAGCGTAAGAAAATACAAGACAAGCATTCCCCTTTGGTGCTGCTGCATATTCCGCTCATTAAATTGGCGTTGGGAGATTCTTCAGCAGATACCTGCGATCTCCTGCGACATTAAAAATGTGTCAAAGCAGCGGTGCGAGCGCAAACGGGATAAAAGGGAAGGTTTCCAACATGATGCATTGCTGTAAATGTGCTGATGCAGGTGTTGTGTGGATGATATTCAAATGCCAGCCTGACACAGATCACTGCTGGAAGACATCACAGCACTCAGAAAGTTACGTTGAAGTGAATTGACTGAAGGCATTTTGCTTTTGTCCACCGAGGCACTTTTTGCAGGACAAGGCAGTGGATACAGATGCGAGTCGGGGGAAGCGCAGTGCTGCGAGGAAGAAAACGGAAACAAACCAGGAGACAATCAGGGAGGAAACATTTGCCTCAGTGGTGGAAATACAACTACAGCCAAAGGAGCAAATGACCAAAGTGGAGCAGGGAACACAGACTGTTTATGTCAGCACAAGCGTCGCATTAGCATCAACCAAGCTCCGCCAGAGTGGATGAGCCACAAGGCAAAGTATGGATGGATGGATGAGGCAGGCAGTCAGGCAGACAGGCAGGGGAAGACAAGGAAAGATGAAAAAATGTAAAACAAGCAGGAACAGATGGAGAGAGGGGCAGAACAAAACAAAAAGTGAGTTGAGTCTTTCAACAGGCTCAGTGTTTCAGTCCCTGCAGCTTTTTGCGATTCGGTGATCGTGGAATTCAAGCACATTTTTTCACAATGCTGCATAATTTTGCATTTTGTCGCATACATTTCACAAAAATTGCAAGGATGATAGAAATCGTGTGTGAGGAAGCAGATAGTATTCAAAGTCGATTGAAATGTAAAATCACATGGAAAGAAATCATGAATAAATTGGATTAGCGGAAAAAACTTAGCAAAATTTGCCACAAAACTCAGGAAATAACCGCAGGAAAATCAAATTGAAATCCTGTAGGACCTGATAACAAAAAGAGAGTTGGCCTGATGCAAATCCAAGTCCATCCAAGTCTTCTTTTCATTTCCTACTGAAGCAGAACAAATCACACACTGTTCCTTACACATTACAAGAAAAACTCTCTTAACACTCTGACAGCCTGAAGTACAAACCAACAGCACACCTCACAACCCTGAGGCGCCGCTTATCATCCAAAGCGATCTATCGGCAGGCTGGCCGGGGTCACGGTCACGACCTCCGCTATCGATACAAGGTCGAGGCAAAGACAAAGTTCTACCCCACATGGACAGCAAGACGTGATGTCAATATATTTCCTTCCACTTGTAAAGACGTTAGGACAGCAGAGGACATGTTTAAGTATCTACAGTTGACATTTGAAATGTCCTAGATAAGATAGATAAAATGCTGTTTATCCAGAGGGAAATTGCACAAACAGATACCAATCACATCACCTCTGACTACCAGGAGTGGGGAAAGAGAGAAATCTTGAAATCTGTATTTGTAGTAAAAGCAAACTGTGATGAGAGGACGTTACAACTAAATAAATAAATAAATCAAAATCAAATAATGCAATCAAATAAAAATGATCTAATTATAGAGATGAGCCAAGCTAGAAGATAATTTCAACCTATTAAGTTAGAATTCTCCTTTATAAAATAGCTTTTGGGATGAAATCAAGGACAAAAGTAGCACAACATCCCAGCGACTTCTGTGTCCCGGTGTGTTACCACTGGATTCAATCATTCTCCAGTCATTTCTCTCCAAATTTAAATCTTTTTGTTCCGATGGCCATCATGGTTTATTGACTCAACATTTGAACAACTACAACACAGGAGACACAACACATCATATCTGCCTCCAACTGCACTCCCGTTCTGCCAAAGATGCTGGCAGAAGTGACAGATTTTGTGATCCGTCTGCGTGGATCACATGATGTGCGGGGCCAAAACGCCCAATCATGTTTGATTTAAGAGGTTATATGTGATTTCTATAAGTTTCTTAATAGCAACTGTCTCAATACCAATACACACAATGTTTCAGGGGACTTTGGAGAGTTTGTTCGAGTCAGACGTTTCCATTAAACACAGATTAAGCAGCGAGTGAGCGTTCTTAAGCTTAAACTCCACCAGGGGAGCGTTTATTAATCTGCAATCATAGCTACGATTATTTTCCAGGCTTCTCGGAAACACGCCTTCAGATTAAGACGCCTCCCAAAACTGACTTTAATGGTAATTTTAGCCTCAAGATGCTATTGAGAAAGAGAGCTATTAACGGCGTTGAAACTACTTTAACTCTTGTTTTCCTTTTGCTCTCTCTCTTTCGCTCTCTCGCTCAGTGTGTGTGCAGGTTTCAGTGAAGATTTATTACAATATTAAAACCATTCAATTAACAGAAAAAAAGGAAGGCTCTCTATTTTTTGCCAGCCGTTTTGGTTACATGGGTGTAATGGATAAATGAATAATGCAAATCTGAAGCTAAAAGTTGAGCATCTGCTGGACCCATAGAACCGCTGAACAAGTCCAAGAAAGTGTGGAAAAGCCTCTAGCCTGCACACACATCCTCCTCCTCCTTGTCCTCCTCCTCAGCAGTCTGTGTTTTCCACTACGTCGTCAATTTCCAGAGGCTAATGATTTTGTGTACAGCCAAGATCGGTAATTAACATGGCAGATACTCATCCTCGTATAATCACAGGGTGTCAACGTGCTGAGGAGCCGAGCGGGAAGATTTACGGCGAGCGAGGCTTCATCTGTACGCCGAGGAATGAATAGAAGTGCGACGCCTTTTGAGGAATCCGTTAATTCGTCTTATCTCACAAAGCCTCATCTCATTTTTTATCTGAAAGTGTGATATTAAAAGAGTGCGTCACTAGTGAAGGAAATGACAAAGCATCCCAGTAACTTTCAAACTCTATGGAGCATGGCGGCAAAATAAATACATACAGGTTGACGTGCAGCACTTGTGGTCAAATCCACCCATCTGTGCAAGTATAATCAATGTGTGTGTGTGTGTGTGTGTGTGTGCCCTGACTTGCAGGAGAGATCTGAGAAGTGAGCAGGAGTTTCTTTCGTAAAGTAGGAGGAATGATTTCTTGTTGATATTGGCAATCAGCAAACACACACACACACACAACCATCATTATTAAAGCTTTGTCGGTTGCCATAGTGACCAGAGGCAAGTCTGTTTCCTCCTCTGATGTCAAGTTGTCCACTTGACAAAACCTCATTACCTACTGAGCGTAGATTGCAGTTGCAAAGAAACCACATTTCATTTTCCCTTCTTTGCTTCCCTTTCTTGTTTTCCTATCTGCCTTCTATACTTCCTTTTCTTCCCTTTCCGAAATTGGAATTCTCTCCTGTGATTGACTGGAGCGGCATTTCGCAGGTGGCTATGATTGAAACGCCGGTTTGGCGGGAGATTCAACGCGACAACAACAACAACGCGGCGGGACAGCATTCAATCTGCAAGAAGGAAGAGAAGAACCGTGGCACTGAAACAACGCTGCTGCACACACAGATGGCCGCGTCCCATTCCAAATGCTGCAAGGCTGATCCAGTATCTGTGCCTAATTGGCGCAGGGGAAATAAAGGCTCGGGTCCAAAACAGAAGGTTTTGGCACCGTTGTGTACAAGTCCCCAAACCCAAATGCCTGGACCGCGAATGGAGATACTCAAAACTAACAGTCCTTGCAGTTTGGGCCTTACAGCAAAACAACATCAATATTAAGCGAGCTGGCCTAATTTTGTTCCCGAAGAAACAAATTAAATAACCACAATCTATATATCTTGAATCCGGAATCCTGCCTCCTTTTCTGAAAGACGGATCGTTCCGGCAGATTTCCTGCAAGGGTCTTTTTTTTTCTTGTTCTCCCACACGGCGTGTACCCGATCCGCTGCTGTGCGTTTATATGTAGCAGTATATATGTGTTATGTGTGAGCATGAAAGAAGAGAGAGAGAGAGCAGAATTCACAGTTCAAAGTGGTGACCTAATTACAGGTAGCGCAGTAATCATCAACCACACCGGCTCATCTTTCAGGAGAGAGGAGATGAAGAAGAGACCAGCTTTGGCGTCCTTCCTTTAACGTTATTCGATATCTTTTCTCAAGGATGACAAGACGTGTGCTGAGGTTTGCTGGTAGACTCTACACTCGGGACACAAAATCAAGAAAGAGTGCGTTGAATACGTCATTTGTCAGGTCTTACCAAGTGAGTAATGTGCGAAGCTCCATGCCCGACTGAATGTGCCGGCGCCGCTGTCATGAATAGAGATATACAGCACAATGAGAGACATAGGATGAGGTGACAAATCACCGCTTAAGCTTCTGTTGCCTGCCCACACTGCAGAACAATGCAGACCTGGCCATATGTGAAAACCATTTAACACTAAGACAACAGTTGGAAAATATGGCGTCGTTTAAACCGCTGCCAAGTGTATGCAGGATAATGGGAGAACGTCTCCGTCAGCCAGTTTAATCCTGCTGCATGAACACTTTCCCTAGAAGACTCGTTTTCCACTCTTTGCATAGGCTTCACGAATGACAAAAACTCCAATGTTAGACACTGAAGGTACTTTAAATTTGGTTGACTGGGTGAATTTGAGACTTTTCAGACTCATAGTGACCAAATACGAGACTTAACATTGACAACGTGACTTGGAAAGATGTCCTAGTGAGAGTTGAATCCGTTATAAAGGGGCATTATGAACTTGTGGCTCTACTTGTGACTCTCCTATCTTACTAGTGACTTGCTATACAATGACTTGGTCCAACTGAGGAAAATGAGAGAACACCACATATATCCTTCAACACCCTGAGGTAAAAATAAGGAAAACTTTACAGGCTCCAACACGCTGTGAAAAGGACAAACAGCATCTGAATAAAGGTCAGCGAAGAACAAACAAATCTTCATCGTGGCACTTGAGGGAAACGTGTGATTTATGAGGCAGCCGGGCTAAGTGATGGATGCGTTTTACTGAGCTCTTTACATACGGTTAGCTCAACACTCTGTGAACTGTGGATGAAATTAACAAGTTCTGGCAATAAGAGCGGCACAAAGCTCAGAACAGCCGCCTGCGTATTACTGTACGCGTCTGTTTAAATCTACTCGGATTCCAATGCAGGTAATAGGAAGCGAAGTGTTTACCTAAATGTTGTTTTACAGCAGCTGGCACTTGGAAAACGCCGACAATTATTGAATGTTTGAAGTGGATAAAATGGAAAGAGGCAGAAAGAGTTGTGTTTGAGAGAAGTTTCTAGAAATGACTTATAAATCCATCACACTAAACTGGATCAACAATTTCTAAGGTCTTTTTAAATTAATTAATTGATATTACTGATTACTTTTGATTTGTGACTGTGACAAATCAATCACATATTCATATTGGATAGGATATTAAAAAAAACACATATAAGCATAACCTTAATCCACTGAATTATTGTGCATACACTCTCTCCTCAACCACTTTCTTCTACTGACACACACATACACAGCTTCAGCTCACTGATCTGAATTTAAAAGGGATTATCAAAAGCTTGGGGCCTTGCAGGGAGCCTGGAGGGCGCCGACAAATCCTTACAATGTGCCGAGTTTACCTGATGCTCAGTGCAACTTCTGTTTATTCAGAGCCAGGGCGCTAATCAGGAACCACATCACAGGAGCCACATCATCCTTCCTGATTCTCCAGGTAACACGAGGAGGATTCTTAATCCTGGCAACGGGTGCAGCATCCGGGATTGTATCAGAGAATCACAGAGACCACAGACCTCCGCTGGCAGCCGTCTTAAATTATGCATGTAAATACACTGTATACATAGTTAAGGACAGACGAGAGCAGCAAATGTTATTGATGCTGTCGGCTGTATGCATGTGGCCACCAGCCACTGCTCACACACAAATATGAATCTGCACAAGACCCAGATGCATAATTTTACACATTTCTAGACAGAATCAAGCTGTAAAAGTGCAGCTTTTACTGCATTTGTGTGCACGTGTGTGTCCTTCAGGGAGAGTCAAAGACGATACAGCAACACAGAAGTTCCCTCAGCTTCTTCATCTTGGTTAGGGGTTCTTCACCACGCAAACAGAATTGCATTGATAGAGATTTGATATACTTAAAAATGTCAAATTGCTGTAACCGGTGTCATCTAAGGATTTAGGAGCGTTTCCAAATTGCACATTTTTACGCTTCGTCACTTCCGATCAAATTAAAGCCGAGCTGACCAGACCTGCATCCTTAACCACAACAACAAGCCCCGGCTGTCAAACATGATACGAGCTAATTTTCATATTAAATAATGCTCCACGTGTCACGGGCAAACCGAGGCCGATTAGCTGCTGGGAACACGTGTGCTTGTAATAAATTAATTTTTTTCGAAATCTTCAGTCGTGAGGCACAGTGGGAGGGAAAGTGAACGTTGCCATCAGGGGGGTACAGAAGGCAGTCAGGACGTTAACTCGCATCTGACAGCTGACAGCAGACTTTAAGATGATGACGATGATGACAACGCCGCACTACACTTGCAACAACTGACATTTCAAAGGGCAAGGTGCCGCCGAGGTAATCTGTATGCAAAGCAGCAGCATGTCAAACGCAAGAAGAGTTGAGAGGGAATTGAAGCGGCCGTCTCACACGACTGCAGCAGGATATGAGGATTTTAGGACACTAAACTAATTAATCTTACCTCCGACTCGATCTGGGTGATCGGCGGTTGGTTACAGGAGGCCCTAATTCACGGTGACACGTTCATACAACGCCTGATCAGATGATGTCACCGCAATGAAACGTACTCCAAAGCAGCTCGCCTTTCAAAACTTCTAACATGAAGGGCAAAGGCAGTTCCCATCCGTCTGCCACGAGATCAGATGAGAGAAGACATCAACTTTTGTCACAATACATCGATATGTCAATGACATCAAGGTTTACCTTATGAAGTGACAGGAACATTATTACACCTGATAGCGATTGATCATTTATATGGGGAACAGTGACACGCAGATCTTTTGGGATGAAAGCGAAACTGGAATTTACATATGAGAATCAGCTTTATTCATATTTGTCCCAGATAAAGTAGTTTTTAGCACCAGAGCCTCCGTGTGCTTTAGCTGCTATATTGTGACACTATGTTTGTCTGTACTGTGATTAAGGCAAACACGCAGAACATGGGCTCAAAGATGCAATTAACAGGAATAATAGGAATTGTTGCTCAGCCAGTTTAAGACAATAGATTGTTTACATGCTTGAATAAATCAATTTGCACTCTGGATAATCTGGATCTGCTGAATGAAACACACCAACTTCAATTTATGCAGATTCCAATCTAACTACAGCGTTTACACGACAGTTGGAAAAAAAAATCAACATGTTGCTCCAATCAGAGACACAACAAAAGATAGTTTGTACGCTGGTGACAGGCGATGATACTGAAGTAATGAGAATACAGCTGCAATCAAGAACGAACAGGTTGAATTGTGGCTTCATGTCTCCATGATGAACTAGTGCAGTGTACCCTGGGTAAATGAGATTGCTGCAATGTGAGCTGAGCCAGAAAAGGTCTGCAAAGAAGCGTGGCCGAGAGGAGAGGAGGCCAATAAATAAATAAACAAAGGCAAATCATGTAAGTTTTATGATCAGGAGACCAAACTTTTAAGTAACAACCTCTCTAACCAACGGACGACAGTAACTCAAGGGAACTACCACAGTTGTTCGGTGAATTGATTTCCTACTGTCTCTGAGTGAGTAAGTGTGTGTGTGTGCGTATGTGTGTGTGTGTGAGTGAGCGAGTGTGTGTGTGTGTGTGTGTGTGTGTGTGTCTGGGGAGAGAAAGAGAGCCATGTCTCACTAACAGCCAACATGGACTCCTCGCAAGTAATTGGAGCAGGATTCAGGACTAGTAATTGCTGCTGAGAATGCCTGTCTGAAACACACTTTCATGCGCACACACACACACACACACACACACACACACACACACACACACACACACACACACACACACACACACACACACACACACACACACACACACACACACACACACACGTGTACTCGCGCACGCACACACACACACACACTCTGTCGCAGTTGTGAACCGAAAGCACAAAAAGCGAGGGAGGTGAGATGGTAACAGAGTCAGGGTTGTTTTCCTTCATCTGGAAATTGAAAAGCAAAATACCGCAATGATTTGTCGCATTTGTCTGGAATCTAATCAAATCAACAACAAATCTTTCCAAATGTGTCAGAATATCACTTTAATAAAGTTATATTGAATTGAACAGTGACGGCCAATCTAACGCAGGCAAACTCCTGTAAATAAAAGCTGCAGAATCCCGATGCCATCACAGATTTTAGTGCCAGGATGTAAAAACAAAGCAGTGCCTTTTCTAACCGGATGCTAATTCCGTCCGGATCAGATGAACCGCTCCATGTTTTCCTTTAGGCTCTGAGACGGCAGCATGCAAACTGGGAGTGGATTTGATGAATCACACCCAGATGTACTTACACTCCTTTAGCTAATCATGTACTCCACACTGCCAAAACACCCAGGGGAGCCGTGGCAAAATCTCCATAAAGATGTACTGAAAGTGACTGTGGAGCAGGAACGTTTACTGCATTTTAAAAATTAATTGAGTGTCAGTGTGTCGAAATGCATCGAGCTGCTGGCAGATGAAGGGACGACAAAGACAAGGAATGCACTACGTGAAAACACTTTGCATTAAGGGCACCGCATTGTTTCAAAGGAGGAATAAGAGGATAATAAAATGTGCCATTAAATTCACTGCAACTCCAATGTTTGTCATCACTTCATAAACGATCATCATTACATATCATACCATTGCAGATGATCTATGGCGCATGTACACTGAGAGTATTGATTCCAAAATAGATGTAGACAAACATCCACAATTATTAAGACGAACCGTTGCATATTTAAAAAGGTCCGCAGAGGCTGTATTATGTTTGTATAAAGGTGGAGACGAAGAGGAAGAAGAAGGATTAGAGCGCTTGTTGCATTTTAGGCGGAGACGCGACAATCGCTGCTGCATTTCTCATAAAGGAGAGGACTGTCACATTTTATGATGTGGGATTTGGAACGAAATTCCAATCTGATTTATATCCAATATGAGAGAGAGAGAGAGGGTGGGAGAGAGAGAGAGAGAGCGAGAGAGAGAGAGAGCGGGAGAGAGAGTGGGAGAGAGAGTGAGAGAGAAACAGAGAGAGAGGGGGCCTGTAGTAAATGGATCTATTCATTCCATAGTCAATGTGTCCTCACCACAGACACCAACGCTGCTGCCTCTGGAATACTAAACACTTCCCACTTCTTCTGTCCCCATCTTCATCTCCCTCTTCTTCTGCCAGAGCCCTCTACTTCTAAATCTCCTCCCCTCTCCCATCATCCGACCATTTATCAACTCATCTCTCTACGCCCAGCGCTACTCTACCTCCCTTTATAGGTTTTTCAGTCAGTTTTCTGCCGATTCTTGTATATTCAACTTAAGAAATGATTGAAAACAAACACACTAACATGTCTTCTATAAAGTCTTGCTGTTTTAAAAGAGCTTCTCAGAATGCAAAGTGTGGCACAAGCCCAAAAAGAAATTCCACAAACGGCAGAATTAAACTAAGTAGGACGCTGTGACATTTAAATTCATAAATGATTTTCTAAAAATAACCAATTTCCCTGGTGATACATTAACATTTCCAAATATAACCAAACCCCCCTATTTGTAGACGCCTGGTGCACCAGAACTAGTAATAATCCTTTTAACTAATCCACATCAAATCTCTCCCAATGCTAATCCACAGCAGCCATTCATCTGTAAACACTCACTAACGGCGCCCTGGCATACATAATTAAATTGTGATGGTAATTTGTTGCCCGGCACGACGATGGCTTAACTATTCATGTGCCGAGGGTTCACAGCTATATATAATGGGCCGGATGTATGTGTGCATTATGTACGAGACAAGCATGACGTGACCGAGGATGGGGATGTTGAGGAACATTATGGCATGACCAATTAAAGGAGTCAGTGTGTGTGTGTGTGTGTGTGTGTGTGTGTGTGTGTGTGTGTGTGTGTGTGTGTGTGTGTGTGTCCGAATAATGAAATAGCCGCAATAAAACGTGGCAAACGTGACGTGACAAATGATTGATAATATAGCGGACAGACACATGCATGCAACATCTTATTGCGCAATTTGTTTACTTTTCAATAATCAACTTGAATCTGACTCAATTTAAGTTCAATCATTCCAACTTAATTGATCTCGTTTCACATCAGACAGACAGAGACAGACATGCAGAGAGACAGGCAGACAGACTGACAGACACACTACCGCCAATTCATCTCTTTTCATGTCAGACAGACAGACAGACAGACAGACAGACAGACAGGCCCGTCGCACCCATATCATAGGCTGACGTCACTCGACTCGACTCCTCCGATAAACAGTCTCCAGACTTTCTCAGGCGATGACATAAGCGCCTCGCAGGCTGGCTCAGGCTTACATCCAATCATGGAATCATAGACAGAAATATTGATGGATCCTGCAGGCCTCTTCACAGTTATATAAGCAGTGCATTGCGGTTTTGCCACTGACAGACTTTATATCTGCATGAAACACAAACAGGCAGCAGGCAGTGGCTTTTGTGAGCCGACGGATTCATGTACAGTGCATTGTAAATGAAAGCTTGTTTCAAGGCGCAGGAATTCCCTCGCTGAAGACACACGATTCACCTACTTAGACACATTGAAAGCCAACCTCTCAGCGCAGTGAATACAACAAAACGCCCGCCCACTCTTATTCACCGTCTCGCTTGACAAACAGCGGGTGAGCGCGGGGATTTCAGCAGGGTGACACGATGTGATTTATCTGAATACAAGTTTTGACTTTCAGAACCCATTTCCTTCGTCCCCCCGGCCAGCATTGTCGTCAGTCTTCCTGTTCGTTAAGAAAAGTGCGTGCGAGGGTGTGCGTGCGTGCGTGTGTGTGTGTGTGAGCGGATTACAAAATATTGCAGGGGCAGATGCATATGAATGAGAGTTTGTGCAAAGTGCCTGCAGGAGAACTTGATGGGAGAACAGCGAATGAGATATGCGTGTCCTTCCAAATCGGCTAAACTCCATGTATGAACAGGTCAGAGGTTTACCCCATTGTCAGTTTTATTGATTCCTATGAGCAGGTTAAGGCTGCAGTTAAACACACAAACAGGAAACAAAGAAACATGGAAACAAAACAAAATCAATTCATTCATTCAACTCCCAATATGGCCACAATAGCAGCAAATATTGAAACAGGCCCCAGGGCTTAAAATGGGACAAAGGCAGCTTCCATGTGAAACAATGGCCTCTCTGATTTTCACAGTGAGTAGGCAAATCTGAAAAGTGCCTTTGTTTTATCTTTGGAATAACACCAAAATCAGTTCTCTCAGCCTGATCTCCCCTCTTCTTACTATGATCTGTATCTGTAGATGTGCCTGTACGTGTGAGCAAGAGATGCAAACTGAGATCTGAGAGAGAGAGAGAGAGCGAGAAAGAGAGAGAGAGAGAGAGAGATTTGCCAGATGACAGCAGTGTGGAGGCAGTGTGTTTTGTCATTTATCATTTGGAGAGCTTGCTTTCCCCTCGTTAGAGCGCACACATCTTAATAGTCACTCTGAACCGCGAGAAGCAAGATGAGAGGAGGCATTTTATTACCACTTCAAAACTGGAAACACACGCGCACACTCTCACTCACACACACACACACACACACAGCATGCAGTAAATGGGTGTGAGCGCAGAGACACACGAGCGAGGACATAACCACATGAACACACCCTTAATTAGGCAAACACACAACGCAGAAACACACGAACCAGATTAGATAAAGTGACATAATGTATGCGCACATGTATGCAAATAAATAAACATGTACAGCCTGATAACAAACACACACACACACACACACACACACACACAGACACACACACACACACACACACACACACACACACACAGCTGTGGCTTTTCATGGATTACTTGTCATAGATTATGGAAAGTGCCAGTGGTTTAGTATGTCGCAGCCCTAAACATTGTATATGCTCAGAGGATGATACAGAATAATGCACTCTGAGGACCAAGGTGTGTGTTTCACCAGCTGTTGTGCTGGTTTGTTGACTATATTAAGCCGTCAGAAGCAGTGGACTGTTTATCCAATAACTAGAGCGCACAATGCTGCTGTGGCCTACTTATGTGTGTGACCCTACAAGTTTGATTTCGACATTCAGAAGATGAAAAACACAAAAGTCTTAATCTTTCACTAGCAGATATCTGGTTGGGACTTCAGGAGAGGCAGATAGGCCCCACCCTCTTTTTGCAAATTCTCCAAATATGGTGAAAAAATCATGTGATGCCTGAATGTGATTCCATTTGTGTTCTTTTGCCTGCTTAGCACAAGCATTCTTATACATTTCTGCATCTATCTATTTGCCCATGACCATGACTGATATCAGATTGCGATGCCCGGTCCAACTCTGCCAAAGACCGGACAGGATCAGGACATTTGAGAAAGGAACACAGTCCAACATCACAGCAGCCCAGGCCGGTGTCCTTTTAACGTTTGGCTCAGGTGAGACCCAGCTTGTATTTCACAAAAGGAACGGATCGCAGTGACAAAGAATATTGATCTTGGCCTCTAAATAAACAAAATAGAAGGAAATTCAGCTACTTTGGATATCCAATATTCATATTATGGGATGAGATATGACAAACAAGACATAGGTTGATTAATTGGCAAGTAAAAAACTGTATTATGCTGGTTCTCTCTATCTCTCACACACACAAACATGCACACACACACACACACACACACACACACACACAAGAGTCCCGTGGTATAAGCAATAAATGGCACGATGGGAGCAGAGCCATTTTAACGAAATTATGGCTGCCATTACGTTCGTCAGGAGCCCTCCACCTTCACATCTGCGTCAGCGCCCTGGCTGTGTGGGAGTGCGTGGCGATGCATTTCTGAGGGGGGAAGCAACCTTGTTTATTGGTTTGATTGAAAGGAATGCGCATAATGTGCTGTTTTCCATTCTCATCACACTGATTTAATTTCCATTTCCTAATCAAAACAACTGGGGATGAGGAAATGCTGCTGCTATTTTATTCAACATGCCTGAATTATCTTTGCTCGTAAATTAGAGTACGGGTTGAAGAATGTCATATAGATAAATATAATGTGACGGGCAATGAAAGCTTTAAAGTTAATTGCAGGTACTGAACGCTTTATTGATTTATTATCATGGGTATGTTACTTTCTACATTAAAGTGAGGGTTGTATGTGTAAGAGGCTACTAAGCAGACAGACAGATTATGATGCAGGGGCACAACATTGCCTACATGAATATGACACAGCAATAACATTTGGATCGTCAATCTCATTTCCTTCATTTGCCCTGACAGCAGCCATGACTCCTGTCAAAAAAGATCTCATGCAAGACACTCACCGCGTTTACAAGCACTCCATACTCCTTATTTGTCTGGATTGCGATTAAAGCAGAAACCAGAGGAAGTTTGCCGAATGTACGCAGAACATGAGGAGTATTATTACTGATGCACTGAGGTAAACGCAACCAAAATGTAAGAGAGAAAGGTCAACCTCCAACACTTTGTATTGTTGTTCTGTAATCATTGTTTCCTAGTTTAGGATGCATGTGCGCTGGTTTCATTTGTTGTCCTTTTCCTGCCCGCCGCAGCAGTGTGGAGGTCACTTGTGTTGTTTTTCAAGTGCAAATTTGGTAAATAAAGCAGATTTGAGCAAGAAATTGCTGAAATACCTTTGCAAAGTAAACTGTCGACCAGCGAAATCTGTAATTACACATGGAAGCTTAAAGCCTCGATCCCACTGCAGACCTTCTGGACCTGGTCACTGATTTGATGAAGGAACTTTTGACTTTGAATTTAAAACGTTCTTCTTCATCTCCTGAGCTTTTGATACAACTTGAGTGCCTGATAGCTGATGTGGATTATTACAGTAATACGCTCTTTGTGTCTAATTCTCATTCAGGGATGTTTGAAAAGCTTTAGAAAAGAGCATGGATGCATCCCAGTGCACCAGGCATTGTTCCGAAGCAGAACTATTTAAAACCTCTATTAAAGTTGTATAAGGAAGATCACACAACACGCTGCACTGCAAACATAATGTGCCGGGCCTCTCAGGAACCAACACGGTCTCAAGTGAGGCTTTAAAAGCACTCACAGTTCAACATGAGGGAGGGTGAAGAAAGAAAAAAGACATTTCAGTTGATCTATCTGTCTATGATTTTGTGTAAAGAAACAAAAGAAGATGGAAGCAGCTCCTTTGTGAATTTTGTGGTGGATCATAGCTCCATCCCATCAAAGCTCATCCCCTCAGGTCACGAGCTGTGGGTGCATTTACTGACCGGAGGAGGAACAGGATCACACATACAAGCTGCTGAGATGAAATCTCTGCAGGATGTCTGGCCTCTCTGCACGTGATGGATGAGCAGCTGCACCGCTCGAGCTGCTGCTCCATCACACTGGAGGTGGGTGTGTATCCTTACCATATACTGAGTGTGTACGGGATGGGAACTTCCCTTTTGGGGAGAGGGTGAAGGGAGGGTTAGTCTGAGCACGACCGGCTGGAAGACAAACCTGGAGCAGATCCAGGTCATACTGCAGGAATTACATCTTCCAGCTGGCTTGACAGTGAGCGCTTGGCCCAGAGCCACCGTGACCCAGACGAGCACAGCAGCTCGAGAGGGAAAGGAAGGACGGATAAACTATGGATTAAACTTCTGCAGTTTTGCAAATTCGAATCTTGTCAGAGTTGGCAGAGGCTGAGATCATACCTCCACCAAAGCCCAACAATCCTTTTATTCACTTTTACCGCGGCTATAAATCCAGTATGTTTCTGATGATGGACGTGTAGGAGAACATTCCCACAGCCGCTGCGTTCCCACTCCCATCCAGCCTGGTGTTTGACTGGATTAACTGCTTAGAAATGTTTGACCCTGGTAGTATTTTGTGTAGTACTAAAGAAGTGTCGAGGCACATCTTGCTCTGCGGCTACGATCCACAGTGTTAAGACGGCTAATTCTGGCTAATTACATTGAATTGGGGGAAACCTTGTAGAATGTTAAATTAAAAGAAGGCCTGAACAATAGCTTTTAATTTTCCACCGCATGTGTGTGTGTGTGAGAGTGTGTGCTTGTCCTCGAGTGTTTTGTGTGTTAACTAGTGATTAACAGTATGAATAAATAACAGTTAAAAATATTTCTCACACAAAAACCGTGGAAAATATGCTCAGCTAAAACCCACGGATCAAACGTGATAATGAGAAAAAGACAAAACTTTCCTTAAATCTATTGGATTATTGGATTTTGCAATTTTAACTCAGGAGGGAAAATTTTTAGTGATTTTCCAACAATAAAACAATAATTTCCAAGGGATTTCTGAGGGAGTCTAAATTACATTTGTAGATGATCAGTTGATGTGCATATCCGAGATGACAGCTCTCTTCCCCCCCCCCCCCCCCCCCCCCCCCCCACACACACACACACACACACACACACAGGATATAAACTGTGGATTCTAGCCACTCATACAGGCAGCACCTGTCAGCTGGTGTTGTAGGACAGCCAAGGGCTTGTTTGCCTGTCTGTCTCTGTATCTGTCTCTCTCTCCCTCTCTCCCTCTCTCTTTCTCTCACGTGTTATGGTGTGTGTGTTTGTGTTGCAGTGCATCGCTCTCATGTCTACGTCCCTCACATTGACACTCCACTCATCCCACTCCCTTTCTCGTCTGTCTCACTTGATTCCAACAATCATACCGTCGTCTATTAGATCTCTCTCTTTCTCACTCTCTGCGCCACCTCACACCCCACCCCACCCCCACCCCGCCCCCACCCCACGCACCTGTGAGTGAAAAACACACTCGCTCAGTCTCTCTTTGCCTTCCTGCTCATTACAGCCCGTAGGCAGCCACTCCATCACAGAGAAAGAGAGAGATAAGCTACAAGAGTACACCTGTGCCTGGTATGAATGCCAAATCCAGAGTCACTGACAGCCAATTCCAGGCCAAATAATGGAACCATCAAGCCCCGGCTCCAGACGAATCAAGCAAACAGCTTTATCTGGCACTCCCAATTTCAAAGGGCGTTTGCGAACCTCATTATCAAAGGAGAAAAGCCTGTCGGTAAGAAAGGAAAGTGATGACGTGACAGCACTGCTCCCAGGGGGATTACAGGAAGTTTCACAAAGATCATCGACAAATAGACAACATGGCAGCGTATTTATTCATGATTAGGATCTTGCTTTGGTGGACAATTTCACCCGTCCTTGTTTGATTAAAGTTGTAAAAAAATATGTATGAAAGACGCATATCGGATTTTGCATATGGATCCTTTTTGGCTCATCCTGTTAGTTACATCGTGGGAAACTGTAGCTGCTCTCATGGGGATATCCTTCCTCCAAAGGTCAGGATATGCAGACTCTGCTGAGTAAATAATTGCTGAGCTGTCAATAAGAGGTTTAAGCTTACAGTATATATAATGCACAATTCTATTTCTCAGATACGGCCAAAGCTGTTGGTGTTATTATGAGACTTCAAGAAAGCGTAAATCTGGAGGATTTTAGGGAAACGGCTGGTGATCTCTCGCCCTCACCATCCACGGCTTTGGGGGAGATTGCTTTCAATTCAATATTACCCAGAAGCCCCCTTTTGAGTTCCCTAGAATATACAGTGGCTGGGATACACAAAAAATGCTTCTTACTGTCAAAATGAATTACTTAATAGGAACCAGAACATGCACAGGCCAGAGTCCTACAAACATTTGCACAAAAGCAGGTGTGAAGCAGGACCAATTTTCAGTGTGTGTGAGTGTGTGTGCAGGTAATGCCACTGAAGGCTAATTAGCGAGTGTTTCTGCTGATGAAGGGATTCACACAAGGCTAGAAATGAATAAATAACAACAATCCCAGGGTGCACACGGTGATGATGTATAGATTTTTTCAGACTGTGCAAGATTCATTACAGGATTTCTGTGAAAACATAAAGCAAATGTGTGAATTTCTCTTTCCAAAGCGGACCTCTTCGTCATGTTTAATGCCGGGCAGGCTGCGTGAGGCTGATAATATATGGTATAAATGCTTACACACAATTCATTTAGCTACAAATTGCTAAATACTTAAGACGTACAACCCCATTAATTGAGTCATTTTAAGTTAAAAAGTAACACAAAAAGCTGAACAAACCCACAGCTAATAACTAAGATGTCTGCGACCTGACCTTTAATTTGCACTAAGTACCTTAATTCAATTTCTTATTCATTTCAACAACTCTGCTGGTTTTTCCCTGAATTGAACACACAAAAGAAATGGTGTTACAGCTTCCGTGTGCGTTGGTGCATGTGTGTATGTGTCTGTGTGTGTGTGTTTTACTGTGTGAATCTTCACTAATAGCTTGGCTCTGAGTCCATATGGGTGAAATACCACATTGTAAATTGTTGACATTAAATCCATTTTATGTTTCTGGCTGACCCAGAAAAACAGAATTATAGCTACACTTGCTCTCCCACTAATTGCTATAAGACTGGAGTTGCATTTATTCACCGAATACAAGGCAAAAACTCATTTGTTTGGAACTCACATCGAGGCTTCATCTCCACTATTCATAACACTAATCAATGTAAATCCTCAAGTTTGCATTAATGGCTAATCAGTATGTACTGGCCATGTTAATGGGACAAAGCTCACTGAATAAACACATCAAGTAAATATACTGAGTGTCGTCGCAAAAGTGAACAAACAAGATACAAAGTGATTAAATCTTATTGAAATGATAAAATGTCTATTACTGGAGAGCATAAGCACATCAGTCAGGCTCTCTGTCTTAATGTGAACTTATAGCACAGTTTAATTGATTAAATTGTAACAAATGGAAGCACAACATCTATGATCCAAACTGGGATGTGTGTCTGAAATTGGAAACCATCATTTCAGCATACTCACTCACACACACAGACACACACAACCGTAACATGGTGCTCCGTACCAATCACATTTCACCACATGAGACGGAGAAGGTCCATGTTTGGATTCACGCTAGGGTTTATTCTAGGCTCACTATGAATCATCCTTAATATCAGTTAGCTCAGTGAACCGAGCAGAGGACTCTACAAATAAAGATTATTACTCACCCAGGCCAGGCGGGTTTTCGGGGCACGGCGGCAGCGGCTTGGGTGAAGGTGTGTGATTGGTCTGGGGCTTCACACTTGGCACCAGCTGGTCTCCTGTGGCCAGGTAGCTGGCTAATGTGGAGTTGGGCCTGGAAAGGTTGTAATAGTAATAATGATGTCCGCTTCCCGCACCGCTGCCATTATTCCTGGACCCGTTGCGGCCGTTATTGAAGCGGCTGAAGAGGTCAAAACGCTGCGAGTAGACGTCGAAGTACAGGATCATCACGATGAGGAAGTGGAGCAGGCAGAGCAGCAGGACGCCTTTGCAGATGCGCTCCAGAGTCCGGCCCACCATCAGCCGGGTCATGGCCGATGACAATGACCAGCCACGACAAAGCTGGCGTGGCGCGGCTATAAGCATGCACTCATTCCAACAGGGATATGGGCAATAATCCCTCCTAATAGATCACTGGTAAGGACACGTGATTGGCTTCTACAGGGGTCATGGGGTCA
The DNA here is from genome assembly GCF_046128005.1 of Genypterus blacodes. Classification (NCBI taxonomy): domain Eukaryota; kingdom Metazoa; phylum Chordata; class Actinopteri; order Ophidiiformes; family Ophidiidae; genus Genypterus; species Genypterus blacodes. Next base: position 1,995,876 of record NW_027466842.1, read on the forward strand.
TTAATAAAAATAAAGACAATTATCTTCTTCTTTTCCTGATGTTTGTGCTGAAAGCCTGTTTCTGGTTGGACCCCAGAATCCCTGCATGACAAAAAGCGTTGCTATGCTTCAATCAGGCTTCAGGCCCAGCGTGACACTGAGGGACCTTCATCTGGCTGAGTTGTGTTGAGTATCTATTAGTGATGTGCACAATATGATCTAATATATGACGCACTGATATGAGTCACAGGTTGAGTCAGTCACGATTTCAAGTACACAGGGACACCTACACAGCACAACCACACAGTATTATTCAAATGGCATCCACATGGTAAAAGCCAATCCAGCAATTCCAAAGGCTCAGGCTCATGAGGCAGGAAACGGCCCTCTGGAGGCAAACAGTTGGCCACGGCTGACATTCATCAGTCTGTTCAGCACAGGGTAATGGGTCTGGATGACCTCTCCGTGTGTGGCGTCTGTTGGTTGATGAGTTCCAAACTGGCCTCTTGGGTGATAATGTCAAGCTTGGGAAGGAAAACTCAGGCACCTGAAGGAAAATATAGAGAAAACAAATCTGTTACATGAAATTGAATCACGAAATGCAATGTTCGTGCTTTGATTGGTTATCTAATCTTTTGTAATTTGAGCAACAGTAATCATAATCATAAATAGAGTGACTTGTTGCCTTAATCACTGTACAGAATAATACAAGACATCAATCTGCTTATGACATTTCAGAGTGATCTTGTTCTGATTCAACATGGCTCCAGGTTGAAACACGCTGCAAACAAATGACGACTAAATGTGCCATACACACCAGAATCTCACCGATCGACAACAAAAGAATCAAAAGGCGTGAACAAACGAGAAGCCTTGACTGGAGCCATTCAGTGGAATCGGCACGCCGAGTCAATTTTCCAGTCAAGTGGTTTAAGAAGCATTTATGACAGAAAATGAGACGGCGAATGGGAATACACAATGCGGTGAACATACAAGCAAAGCAGGGAAAGCGGCAAGCACTTAGGTCTTTCCCACAGGGGGGACAGCTGTTGGTTTTATGGCTTTTCCGATCAGTGAGGGAAAAGAAGAAAACGCGGTTAAAGGGGCGTCGAAACCTCACAGAACCGGAGTGAGCGAGAAACGGGAAGAAGAAAGAGATCAATGTTAATGCACGTGTCACCTCGGATGGCAACATTACTGATATCCTCCAAAGAAAATCCCTCAAATCTGACAAATGGATCTTTTTGATAAATAACCTCATACAAACAGAGCAGGCAATTTGTTAAGATACACGCCTTCTCATATTTACGCTGCATTCATTGTCATTTTTCGTCGCGCTTATCTCATTTTGTGACCCGGGGCTTATGGTTTGTAAATCTGTGAATCATCCGAGTATGAAACTATGTAAGAGAGAGAAGATGCTGGCCTGCCTCGCTGGGTTGTTAGTTGCATTCCGGTAGCAGGTGGAAGGAAAAAAAGGCTGCAAATTGAAACATGTGTAGCAAATGAGACCATGGCTGCCGCACGTCCAGATACTTGGCTGCTTCTCGCTTGTGTATGTCTTTGTCTGTGGGCAGCCATGTCCAGACTGCCAAGATTGGGTCTCAAAGGGGATGCGTGCCTGTGTGTGTGTGTGTGTGTGTGAGAGAGAGAGAGAAACTGCTAGTTAATGAGATGGATTTCTGCTGACTGAAGGCTCCTGACACTGCACACCATTGGCACTCTCCTGCCTGTGTGGGTGAGGGTTTGTTTCCCAGCTGTGCCTCTCGTCTGTGGCTCACCACGCTGGCGTGCGGTGGCGCTATGGCTGAGCAGTGTCCAAAACCTTTCATAAAATTGTCAGAACGAATCAAACTAACAACTTCATACATACAGAGGAGATTTTAGTTCTTTCACTGATGTTTGGCACTTTGTCTCCTCCGCAGCTTAAAGGTACCAAAGGTTAAAAGTGCGACATCGTGTCTGGTGCTTTGTGCTATTCAAGTAATTCAGAGGAGTCAAGATGTCAGCTACTAACTAAAACGTTCGTGTTGAGACTTTTAAAAAGCCCTTTTCAAAACCAACTTACAAAGTGCTTGACACAATGAGGTACATAAAAGAGTCAAATTTATAAAGAGGGAGCGACAATGAAAACATCAGTTAAGTACAAACAAGCCACTTGGTCTATCTGCATAATTACATACTCGGCAGTATTGGATTTGTCCAGTACGGCAAGAACTAGCCTATTGCTTCCTCCCAGAAAAAGAACTTGGGACAAACTGAGATGATAAAAAAGGGGTAAGAAGCAAATAAATAAATAAATAAATATATATGTTCTCATGCACTAGAGGTTCAGATGTGTTAACAAGAAGAAGTCATCCGGGTTGAGGTTGTGGCACGGCACCGGTACAGCAGATATGCTCCGTTTACCAGCTCCCCACTGGGTTGATAAATGTCAAAATGGTGAAGATAAAACCAAAGAAATCCCAGAGACAGGTTGTACTATTTTTGCCCCAGATGACTCAGAGCACCGCATTTATCAGAGATCAATAGAGATAGAAGGTACATCAGTGTTTTCTTCTGCTGTGTGAGGCACCGGGAAGAATACAAGTCCACTAGTATTATATCCATCCCCACCTACTGTTGGCCCATTTATTTGTCGACATTTCTCTCTACAGCAACTTTAGTGAGTTTTGTTTTGTTTGTCTTGAAAAAGGTCAGTGGACTGAAGCAAAGCAAATGAAAAAGTTGCAAGGGAAGTCTTTCATGCGCTCTCGCTCTCTCTCAGCGAAGTAGAGAGTGAGTTAGAGAGAGAGAAAGAGAGAGTGAGTGAGTGAGTGAGAGAGAGGAAGAAAGAGAGTGAGAGAGAGAGAACAAGAGAGACAGAGAAAGAGAGAGTGAGTGAGCGAGAGAGAGAAAGAGAGAGTGAGTGAGAGAAAAAGAAAGAGAGTGAGACAGAGAGAGAGACAGAGATAGTGAGTGAGTGAGAGAGAGAGAGAACAAGAGAGAGTGAGTGAGTGAGTGAGTGAGTGAGTGAGTGAGTGAGTGAGAGAGAGAGAATGAGTCAGAGAGAAAGAAAGAGTGAGTGAGTGAGTGAGTGAGAGAAAGAGAGAGAGACAGAGAGAGAGAGAGAGAGAGTGAAAGACAGAGAGAGGGAGAGAGAGAGAAAGAGTGAGTGAGTGAGTGAGTGAGTGCGGGACGGCCTTCAGCGACAGACAGACGCTTCATTTAACCCCTTTACTCTTTCTCCTCGGTGTAATTCCACAGCAATAACTTTCATTACAGAACTCCACTGCGTCGCGTCGACATAAACACCAGAGCGAAACGCCATGGAAACACATCAAGAGAAATTTAACTGCTCATTCCCGTCCTCATTACATTTCCCTGCTGATGCCATTGGACAGCAGACGCTCCGATCACGGGGTGAAAATAAAACTCGCTTAAGTGGTAAAATGACACCACCAGAAGCGGAGTCAGTCCAGTTCAGTTTGACCTGTGTGTGTGTCATTTGTAAGGATTTAACACCTTCATTGTTTGGGATAATTACGTGTAAATATAACACAACACACACCACCACTAATGCGTTTTAATAAAGCACAGGTGACCCCATTCCACTTTAATTGCTGAAATGTGGCACGTGAACACATTAACAGCAACAACGATCATTTGGACTGGACCATTTGCACACACAGAAATAAATCAGATGTGTTTTTTATACACAGAATACAGCTTCACACACAAAGATATGTGATACAGGCCACTTTACTCAACGTAGACTGAATTAATAGTTTCACAAAGATGTATTCTGCAGTATAGAGTTTGTGCTTTATATGATTGTTGTTGGGTTTCAAATGTTGACCAACCTTCAGAATAAGAGAAAATATGTTGAAGGAAAAGACAGACAAAGAGTCAGAAAGAAAACACGAGTGTGTGTTAACGGGACTACTTTTATACGACACAATATGATAATGACAAAACGGCAAATCGCTAGACTGTGAATTACTACGACAATGGCTCCCTGATGTGTGACCGTTTGTAGTGATGGCTGATGTGGCTCCAGGTAGAAAGCAGGATGCTCGGGTCCATTTGCTCGGATGGGTGAACGCGCTCAGGGGCCACAGATTAAACCCGCGAGGGAGGGGGAGGGGGAGGGGGAGAGAGAGAGAGAGAGAGAGAGAGAGAGAGAGAGAGAGAGAGAGAGAGAGAGAGAGAGAGAGAGAGAGAGCAACGGATGAGTTTATGGTCTAATTAAGGTGTTCATGCTATTTGAAAAAAAAGGTGTATTGCCGTAATTGGAGTAGAATCATCAAAACTCTGATACGCCAGAAAACTCACAGACAAAAACAAAACCAGACTGTCATTCCTTGCTTTTTGTAAAGACGAAGTGGGAACGTTGGATGTCAGTGTCACCTTCCTGTTTCCTTTTGCTGTTTTAATCATCGTTCCCCTCTTCTGGGCTTGTCAGGTAAGTATAAAGTTGTCTGTCAGATTTACAAGACACGCACACGCAACTTTCTAGCTTTTCTGTTGACACAGCAGCACATTTGTCACAATCTGAAGTGAACATTTAGGGAAAAGACACACACACACACACACACACACACACACACAGTAACGCTGACACACTCGCAGGGGAACGCCTTGACAGATGCATGTGTAAGGAATGTGTCTGAGGAACGCTGTAAGTGAGAGATGAAGCAAACATTTTGTAAACTTTTTTCCCCCCTGTTTTGCACGGGTTCTGACACCTTCTTGTGCAATTCTAGATTTGCGTAGTGAAATGCGCTGTCAGTGGGAAACCTCAACACTTACTATACTACAGGATTATTGCCGCTAACTGTAAGAGTGACAGGAGGCTGTTTGTTTTTTACTCTGAAAAACATTTGACGCCAGAAAATAAACAACACGTTGAGAGCAGGTCGAGTTTGCTAATCAGGTTTCAGTGCTGTTCTCAAGGACCAAAACATATTTCTTCTCATTGTGTATTGGTAGATATTCAGTGTCAAGACATAACATCTGGTAGGCGAAGTGGCTGTGTTACACAAACGCAAAGTTATTATGACTAATTCAAATGAAATGTTGTTTGTCATATAATGCCTGGTAATTTAATCTGATTCAAATGAACATGTTAATGACAATGCAGGGCTTATTTATCACTGCTGTAGTTTTACAAAAGCAAATGGCACTTTGCTTGTGCTCTGTGTTGTGCGGTGTGAAAACAAAGACGCACCAGGCTACTTTGTATTTTGGGTTTGAAGCTGAAGGTGTCCGGAAATAGAATCCAACATTGTATTTGTGTCCATAATTCGATCTCTGAGAAAATCCCTGCAGACCATTTTTTTCTTCTTCAAATTTGCAGTGCGTACCTTCTATTAGATTTTAGGAAATTTGGTAAAGTGCAATACTTTTTAGGATTTAGTATTTCACAAAGAGAGGAAGAGCATGACTCCGACTCAGAACTTACATATTGTGATGAAGAAGGTTCAAACCCGGTCCGGAACACTTAAATTGCTAATTTATCATTAATTTCAGTATTCCACGTTATATTTTTATATTCTATCACCCGATCAAATCAGTAACAAGCTGTAATATGGTCAAAATCGATTGGCAGTATCCTGATCAATATCCTGTTATGTCATGTATCGCGTTTTGCACAACTGTTGCACTTTATACTGCACAATCACAAATAGTCCCTTCATTTACCTTATTTAAGTATATTCATTCCATTGATCTTGTTTTATGTTTTTTTACACGGTTTGTCAGACAATTGAATATCTGCTAACTTTTTCAGATTTTCATATTGATTATTTTCTTTGTTCCATCCCATTTCAGCGACGAAGAGTGTTGGCCCCCTACTCTCCTTCCCCAGGTGAAACTGCTGGAACCTCTGCCCATCCCCCAACCCCCCTGCTCATGGCTGCAAAGCTACAGCAAAAAGATGAAGGGAAGAATGTTGGGAGCCCAGGTGGATGACCAAGGAGGATGCGGATGAGTTGCCGCAGCAGTTTCACTCGTGTCCACAGAGAGGACAGAAGCTGGACCACAGCTTGATAGTCAAGAGGACAACAATCGTTAGGAACTGTTCCAGCTTTTTTGTTTCCAAAACATGTGATGGAAGGAGGTTGGAGGGGCTGAAGACAGCAACAGAAATTGAGTTGGATCCTGTGCTGTTGTCCATATTGCTCTCTCTGGTGATCTACATGAGACTGGCGAGGACATCAACGCTGAGAGACTTCTGGAAAAGAGATCGCCCGCACTGCCAGCCATTTCCAATCAGTGTTATGCCCGGTTGGAAATTTGAGGCCATCTTGTCGCTTCTTCACTTGAGTGACGCAGAGGAAGACAGAGTCAATGATCAGCGAAAAGGGACACCAGAATATGATGCCCTATCTTGCATCAATCCGCTTCAGAACCAGATCTTGGAGGCATGTCGACCCATTACCATCTGTTCAAAAACATTTCAATCGATGAACGCATGGTAGCCACTAAAGGTCATCACCACATGAAACAATATATGGGAGACAAACCCACAAAGTAGGAATACAAAATGTTTGTTCTAGCTCACAGCCGAAATGGTTACACCAATAACTTTTCCATTTACCAGGGCAAAGCTCCTCCTCCCATCCAATCCAGAGGGGAAAGGGGTTGAGTTTTGACTCTGGGAGGACCGTAAATTTGTCTGCCACTTGTGGGAACAGGGTACCATTTGTACGTGGATAACTTCTATACAAGTGGCATGTTGTTCAGGCATTTGTATTCATTGAATTGTGGGGCTTGTGGAACAGTAGGGGAGAACAGGATTGGAAGTCAACTGTCTCCCTAAAAATATTGACAATGGGCATGAGGCACTGCTGTTTGTCAAGTGGAGGCTCAAACGCGACATCAGCATGTGCTCAACCATCTACAAGGCCTAGAGTGGACAATCTGTGAAGCGGATGTTGAAGGACAGGGACAGAGGCTGGACCAGGCATGAAATCTGTGTACCTGACGCATACAACAAGTACATGGGCGGGGTAGGACACAGGCACATAGAAACCCTGGGAGCTCATCAGCTGAGAGGAAGTGGAATGCCACAGAACATAGAAGTAAGATTTACATGACAGCGCCAACACGATGACTCAGTGGAAGTGAGTGCGTTCAGACCAAACTGTCACAAAGTATAGTGTGCACAAGTGTGTGTGTGTGTTTAAACGTAAAGCAATAAGCCTGTACCACAGCATATAACGCAAGCTGAAACACTGCTGTGAACATCTAACCCTTTAAAAGGAACTCTTCAGAACTGTACTTGTTTAATAATTAATTCCTGGACTTATGACATAAATGAAATAAATGCCTGGCTTTCAAACTAAACACAACCATACACACACACACACACACACACACACACTTCGAAGAGGAAGTGCCAGCTAAAGCAGAATGTCTACAACATCGGCATCATAAAAGTTTTATGAGCAGACGGGTGGCGGCCTGGTAATTTGTGAGGGTACATAATTCATCCAGTCTAAGCAATGCATATGCTGCTGCTGGAGACGTAGACTGTGACTAAGTGGGGGCTTTTACTCTGAAACTCGGTTGGTACAGGGTATGAAATGTCATAAAGCAGGTGCACATATAAAATGGATGGATGGAAGGAATTGATGGAAGGTATTAATACACAAAATATAGATTTATTTACTTGTGCTGCTGTTGCGCAATACTCAAGCCTGCCACTTACTGAAAGGTCAGAGTAGTGGGTGAATGTCGTGTCTTCCTGGTGCAATGATGCTCAATATCACTGTTCTGCTCTTTTCTTACCACACATTTACGTTATCACAATTATCCTCTTTATCATAACAACCTCCACTGGCCATGAGGGGGAGCACGTTATATTCTCAGACACTCTCAGACATTATTTGTGCCGTGTTCTCTGAAATTAGACACTTTGCAGATTGAGTTTATCTCAAACGTCGGAGCAAAGAGTCAGTACCAAGCCTGAGGAGTTCCAACTTCAGTCCGCCCCGTTTGCATTGCGGCTCAGATTCATTTGGTCGTGAACTCGAGGAATCTCAAGGAAACAAAAGCTGCAATATCAGTCAGCGGATGGGATTAATTGGATTCCATTGTTCTACAAATATACATGACTTGTTGCTTAATCGGCTTAAGAGGGCAGTTAAGGCAATGCATGAGATGAATGCTTATGCCGAATATGAGATGATGGATCATTTACACGATTGAGTAAATTGATTTATTACAACTGTGCAATGTAGTTCTGCTACCCCGAGTTCTGACTGTGAACGCTTTTTTACTGCATTTCTTTATGGATCCCTTTGCTGTCTGTACAATCACAGTTAAAAACACCTCGAGTGTGACTGTTATGTTCATGCTGCTGTTTCCTCAGCTTCTCTCAGGGAGTAAGTGTAAGTCTCAGCCAGGTAACACAACACACTTTTACAGGTACCATTACACACACCATGTGCTGCAGTATTATTCGATTCCAACACTGCGTTACTTTGACAGCTATTATTTCCATGGTAAGATACGGGACAGCAGCACCGGCGCTTGGAGGAAATCAGTCGTGCCTCTTTAGGAAGCCGTTTCTCGTCATGTTTTGGATATTCCGGAATTTTCAGTTGTTTCCATCAAAGAACCAAGACACATTTTATACTCTGTATATAATGTTAAGCTCCTACTCCTGGATACTGGAACTGCTGGTTGAAGCTTGCAGGACTTTTGATTGGTGAATTATCTGCACGAACAGACAGACAGCTGTCATTTTAAATACTAAATGTTCAGCTTTGTTTTTGTACACAGGGAAATTGCAGAAGTGAGATCTCAAGACCTTTGACGAAGATGGAAAACTACCCAAAACTGTGGACACAAACATGAAGGTGTAAGCCCATCCATCCATTTATGAGGACAGGGGAGATCCAGAGGGAACTTAAGTTTTCCAATCCTGGGGACTCTTCATCTTGTTCTATAAATGGCATATGATTCATATAGATGGATCTTTAACATTTTATAGTCTATAACTTATCTTATAATAGACAAATTCTATCAAGTAGACAGAGCACAGAAGTCCTCCTCTGGGTAAAGCAGTTCTTAATTTAGTTCTGAGTGGACATGAAGACGTGCAAGCTTTTAAGGCGGGTCGTTCTGCTCAAGGACATGCCTGTGTCACTAACCACTGACAGGCTGCCAATGCAGGGAGAAGATCAAAGACATGGACGGATGGTAAGAGGAGTGAAAGATGGATCTTCTGCCCGAGAATCAGGTGCAGATGCAAAAACTGGAAGTGTGTAATAGCAGAGGGACGCATTGCAGAGGAGATGTTTGTAGATAGTACAGTTGTACTGCCTGGGGCCAGTCTTCTATATATTCATTTATATCCCTTATTTTATTTATGTTCCGTTTCTTATTAGAAAGCTGAGTGCATTAAATAAAATAAAAATAGGGTCTGTAAACAGGACGGCGCCCTGTTAGTGACATCATCATTGATCATTTATAATATGGTCTTAATGCAACAGAGCAGAAGCCAGAAGCCTGTTCTTTCTCAACAACAAACACTTATATATAGTGCATAGACACACACACACACACACACACACACACACACACACACACACACACACACACACACACACACACACAGTATGCTGAGTCTCTAGCTCTGTGTTTTGCTTCAGCAGATGTTCTCCACAGAACCGCAGGCAACGAGGCTTATTCTGTTAATTTCATATATATTCATCTTCACCAACCCAACTCATGCAGGAGGGAGAAGAGGAATCTGACTGCAAACATCAGCCCCATGTGTGGCTTATATTTGATGATGCTCCCACAAAAACATAGTGTTTGCTATTGAGACTCTACTTGATATTGCTCTGAAGTACGTCTTGGTGTAATAAAAAAAACTAAAACTAAATCTTTATTTGGATGAAGACCAGAGCAACTCCTCCTTCACTCCTTCAACCTCCCTCACTCTAGAGTCCCAGGCCTCTTGCGTCTTAGCACACAAGACAGCCTTCTCTGTCTCATCAAAAATGCATTATCCACGCTTCATTGAAAGTATGGCGCCTCAGAGCTCTCGCCTTGCTCCAGCATCTTTCTGTGGGCAAGTTCATCCCTCATATACCAACTCGCACACAGCAGGATGGACACACGTCAACTTTTGGATTAGCAATAGTAAAGAAAGAAGAATAGTACCACACTTAATCACTTAATCACATTATACTGCTTTTCTTTGCTGATGACTGACTCATTACTACAAACAAACAAAATGTTCCCACTGTTACAAATCATAATTGATTTGACAGTCACTCATAAGTTGAGAATAACCCTTTTATTGTACATTTGGCTTGAAAAACGTTGCTGTTAACCAGCCTAAAATCCAGCAAAAAGCATAATAAATCCTCTTACTTGTCTGTTTCAAATCCGGTTGCAGACATTTTATTTTTAAGCATAGAAAAATGTTAACGCCTATGGCATTTGTGTTTTTCCTTTGTGTTGCATAACAACGTGACACTTAAGTAATAGTACTGTCAAAGTCAACCCATGACATCACTACAAAGACAAACGCAGTCTTGTCAGATGCCTACTGAAGCTTATAACCTCCTGCTGACGGTAAAAACCAATGAGTTCTAGCATGAAAATGGAGAAGGAGCAGAAACGGAGACAGGCAGAGAGAGAGAGAGAGAGAGAGAGAGAGAGAGAGAGAGAGGGAGAGAGAGAGAACAACACTGCTATTGTGGAGGATCTGGGTCATGGCACTAAGAAGCAGGACAATGATGGAAGGAGGTGAAGATCCCCTCCTGTGACAAAATGAGGCAGTGGAGGTGATCCGTCTCAGCACAGCGTGGGATTAATAACGACTCAATCGCGAGCTCATAAACTGACCAAACTTATCTGACCATGAACGTCCATTATGATCCATGTGTACCATTATGATTTAACCGATGTGTGTATTCAAACATTACTTTAAGCTTTGAATAGATGTCTTGTGTATTACCGTTTCTTAAGCTTTTCCATGTATGCAACCACAACAACGTTTCATATCTTTCAACACTGTGGGATCTGAACTGCAAACCTTAATCAACACTGCATCTCCTAGTTTATTCATGACAGCTGCAACAAGCTGGGGCCTCTATATTCACACCATGAAAGTCCAATATGATCTCGTCTATATTAGAGCGCTAATATGCTATTTACCACTTAAACCGTTGGATCCTCTGACAACAACACTGAAGCCTTGAAGCCATGATTATTTTTCCAGTGACTGAGCTTCAATCTCTCTGTGCGGAGCCTCACTGAGACACATTACGTCTCCCCGTGTATGAATCAGCCCCTCTTCAGTCCTCCACTCCAACACAACGCTGACCTCTCACTGTTTGTAAACTGACTGGAGCAGGTATTTCAATATTAAGCCACATTAACTGTTACTAACATTCATAAGAAAACAATTCAAAGCCTGGTAACTGCAGCGGTACTTCAATAACGTAGGCCTGCACACCTGTAGTTCAAATGAACTACATGTGTTGTGTGAACCAATGAACAGTAACGCTTTGTAAAACATCATCAGTTATAGTGACAGGCACACCTTGAGGCAACTATCATCTCAAAAATACAAGCCCCGAGCTCACAATCTGTCGCACTATCAGTCTCTCAGTGCTGCAACACAGCTGATTTCTCTCCGATTTAGTGCTCCATCGCCCAAAATTAGCACATTTATAGGAGTTATTTGAAGTAAGGCACTAAAAAGGTGAACCTTATGACTTCATGCAGCTTATTTCACATTCCTGCTGCTCATTCCGAGTCCGTTTTCATCCCGTACAACTGCCAAAATCCCTCCAAGGCCGAGGATTAAAGGGTCAGAGACAGACGGGAGTCCCACTAAAAAACTCTCAACACTGAAATAGCTGAGTTGTTGGAAGCTGTCGTCCATCGTCTTCCTTTTTTTAAATTAAAATGTACACAGAGTAACACTTCGGCGGTTTAAACTTCTGCAATTAATTTGACAATGATGCAGTGCATGGAGCGCCGTCACACATGATGGATTGACTACGCTTTGATTCTAGTAACAGTGCAGGAGAGAGAGAGTGAGAGCGACGCTGCGCTGGCTCGCTGTCATTTGTCCTTTGCTTACAAATGCACAGACGAGGAGACGAGACGAGATGACAGGACGTTCGATCGATGACCAACTTAATGTCAAACACTGATTTATCCACACGCCGGCAAAGAGGAAGAGAAGAAGAAGAGGAAGAAGAAGACAGCTTTGTGGATCTGTCCGTCTGTCAATCCAAATGAAATAAGTCACTTTATCTACTTAGAGAAAATGAATGAACAAAACATTCTGATTGATTGTTTTGGTCCTTTTAGATTAATCTAAATGATTTCTCCTGTATATTTCATCTCCTCCATTCCTGTTTATTTCACTGTAACTTTCTATTATTCATTACTGTCTCTTTTTTTGCTGAATATTTTCACACAGCCAGCAAAGATATGTTGAAATGACGAGACAGTGTAACAGTGGAGACTCGAATGACATCAGTGTTGCTAGTATGATGAGCTCCTGACAGCGTTCCACCATAACACACATCATGGGCTGAGGCAAGAGAAAAAAGGGGGGAAGAAATAGGGGGGAAACGAAAAGGGGAGAAAAGTCTGCTGCTGCTATCTGGACAAGGTTGCTCCAGCAAAAGGGAGATCAAGTCAAGATAGCAGCAAACCAGAGACTAACCCAGATGAATAAAGGATGAAGAGGATGATAATCAAAACAATCCTTGGTTGCATCCGATCAAGAAATCCATTTTAATACTGCTGGAGTATAAATTGATTCTTGTGACTTGCAAATTTAATCTGGCAGGCTTTGCTGAGCATTGTGTGTGTGTGTGTGTGTGTGTGTGTGTGTGTGTGTGTGTGTGTGTGTGTGTGTGTGTGTGTGTGTGTGTGTGTGTGTGTGTGTGTGTGTGTGTGTGTGTTTAGCTTGAAAGAAAACAAAATCATGACAGTGCAGACGAAGCCATGAAAAGAGCCTGAGGAGTGAAACGGAACAAAACGGGGCAGAGGAACAGCGAGGAAAAGACAGAACGAATCAGAGCAAAAACCTCCACCGCTGCTCCGCCTGCTCAGCTCTTCCTCAGCTCAGCTCCTCACCATATTTAACCGCCTCTCTGCCTCTCTCTGATCTCAAGAAGGTTGCACTGCTCAGGGCTCTGATATCACATCGCCTCTCTGCTCTCTCCTATCAAAGCCAAGCGGCGGCACCGTTTGTGTTAAAGGTTGGTAGGTGGTCCCGCTCCTTCAGCTTCATGTGTTTTTGTGAATTTGTTTTCCCTGACATGCTTGACAAGAAACAGAGAGGAAGAAGAAAATGGCAAAAAACACCAAATGAGACGACCCGGCGTGAAATAAGTATTTGACAACGCCAGGAGCGTATTATCAAGTTGTCAGGCGCCAACTGTTGAGCCATTGGAGGAGTTTCTCGTCTTTTGTTATGTCTGCCATTTCCCAGCATGCGGCCCACACTAGCATTATGCAAATACAACTAAGTCCCGTCTGCGACTACAATCCATAGACTTGAACCCGCGTGGCCTCATCGTCGTCATCATCTCCTTCTCTCTCTGCCTCTCTCTCTGTGATCCAGCTGCTCATTTGGCAAATGAGCAAAGGAATAAATGAAGTGCGGCGACGGAAGGAAGGGCTTGCTGGGAGAGGGATTGTGGGTAGTGGGAGCCAGATGAGGATTTGGTGCGGAGTTTTAGCAGTTTATTTAAATGAGTGTCTATTTTTTGGCTTAAAACATCATTAGGGCATTAGGCTCTGGGACAGTACTGTCCAATTATGTTTTCAATGGCTGTGGGATTTAATCAACTTGTTTCCTTGGATCTTATTTATTTCTTACTCTACTGGAGAATGGCTAGAGCTGGGAAAAACAGTTGTTGTTTACTTTGAGTGCAAAGGAACAAGCTGTGTATCATCAGGTTGATTCAAAAAGTAAAAGTAAGTCTAAACCCAAGATAGATGCCAAGTAACATGACTGAAGGGCTCACAATTTAACTACAGGATCTCAGCCTGGTTGTGTTTGATGACAGTAATGAGAGCTCTCTTGTTAAAATCTCGAAAGCAGAGTGAGGTCATCGCTTCAGGAAGTAGTGTACATGTGTAAATGAGGCCAAGTTTCAGTTCAACGACTACCAGTTTAAACCTTCAATTTGATTCATATGAAATAGTGTGTTAGATAAAATTGCGTAACCCTGCTGGTCACTGAGGGGCTCCTTGCTGCGCTACAGAGCAAAGAGCAAAGAGCTGAATGCCAAATACCTTCAAACATGGCCGGAAGCCAGAAGCTGTTTGATTTCAACTGCAGATAGCGAGTGAATCTTTGCGCCTACGTTTCCTCAACTCTGACACCCGGTCAGCTGCTAAGGGTCGGTGAGGGTCACTTTACTCTAATGACTGATAAGACAAGTTCCTATCATTCCTGAAAGAGCAAGATATTTTCAATTTTAGAGAAGAAGAGTAGTGCTGAATCCCAAAAAAATGAAAAAATTTAATTAACAGCAATTATAAACATACCGTACATCCACACACACACACACACACACACACACACACACACACACACACACACACACACACACACACACACACACACACACACACACACACACGTGTCCTTTTCTGAACTTGCCCCTTGGTTACTCAGGTCTGGCCTGGTTTGTTCCCATGACAACAAAACCCAACACGAGAGCCATCAGCGACTGCTCTGACTATCAAGACGGACCAGTGAGAGCAATGATCTCATCAAAAAAAGAAATCTGATGTGCACTTCACTGCTTTATTTCTTGTCTTTCCTAACAGATCATCATCATCATTCTGCTTTTATAGCTGCTGATCAGAGTGAAATAAAATAGAAACCATCACAAAAACAAGCTTTTACTCCTAAACTGACTAACTTATTTGTGCAAATTGGCAAAACCCTGGAGCGAAACGACCTCATTCCTTTGTCAGGAAACTTCAGTGAGGAAAAGAAACAAGTCCTTTGCTGGAGTCTGACCCGGTGAGCGTCCACTCGAAGGACAACCTGATGACACTGCCACCTGCAATCAAAACCACCTGACTTCCTAACCTGCACTCTCTGCTGCGTGATAGGCCTCTGGGCAGAGATAACACACAGCAGCCTCTCACAGCAGATGGCTCCGGTGGAAGCAGAGGCTTCCACGGTAATGCAGCACAACACTGAACTTGAATGAATGGAGACGTGCACTTTGGGATACCGATTTACACACACACACACACACACACACACACAGCAGGGAAGCACTCACATCTGCTTCTGTAAAAAATGCACATCGCAGCGCAATGGATGATTCTGCCACATCCACTGAGCTGAATTCAAAGGGGTATTACTCTTTTGTGACTGAACTAATCCGATTGTGACTATATGAAAGAGGAGTGAGATGTGTGTGTGTATGCGTGTGTGTGTTGAATGTATATAAAAGGCCTAACCCTTGAGATCTTTGCCTGAACTTTCAGTATGGGTATCCCAATTCAAATGTAGTTCAGTGCAAATGCAGCCTCGGAAACGACACAAAAACACAATATGCATCCAATAAGATTCAAAGCACAGCTGAACCAGACTCCAGCCGTCTTATTCTGGGGTCCAGATCCCACTCTGTGTGATGGACAACTTACTTCTGGCAAAAAAAGAAGCCAGTTCCAGTCCACTCGCTGCTTTGGGCTCTACAGCAGCAGCCCTGCAGTCAGATACTGTGCCACAAATGAGCGAGATGTCAGATTGGATTACAGGGCTTCTGTGTAAATGCTTGGTTAGGTTATAGCCCATTCTCTCCCCCTTCCTCCGCCTCCTCCTCATCTCTCATTTCCCCAGTGCAGTGCTGGCTGTGCACACTGGAAGTATTTGCTCTTACTAGACCCCTTTACATTAGAATGGCCTCAGACACAATAGACTGACAAGATGTACTGTACACACCTGCATCTCACATGGGAAGATGAATCCCACAATTCCTGGCAAATCTAGCAGGAAAGTGGATTTAAAAGCTGCAAAAATAAAGCTCGAAGGCTCTCAACACAATTCCTAAACCCTTTTCTATAGGCTGAGCTGGTTCATATGGAGGAGCGTTGCAGAGAGGCAGAGGGACGCTACCACGGCGGGTGTAAAAGACGCTGTTAGTGCGTGGAAATGCACAATAAAGGGAGGTGGATGCGGCACATGCGATCATTTTTCAGGCGTATTCAGAGTAGAAGAAGAGCAAGAGGTTGCACGACGAACGCACGGAGGCTGGATGGAAACAAAGGGAAGCGTGGATGTTGAATGAAAGTATGCGTCCCTGAGAGCGGATGCCTACCTTGATGTTGATGCTCCACACTTCTCTCCATGCGTCCCCTTGGCCGGAGCATCACTGAAGCAATTCGCATCAGCCGAGCAAAAGAAAAAGGAAAAATCAAAAATCTAAATCGGCGATAATTCACGTCCGATCCGGCACAAACGTTGCGGTAATTTGTGAGTAAAAACGCCGAAAGCCAGACGCTCTCAGCTGAGGAGAACTATATCCCTTTCGCTTTCTCAGCAGACAGACATCAGCCCGTTGTCCTGCTCTGTAGCTCGCAGTAGTGCAGCATTACGCTCGCCAAATGGCTATCGTGACCCGTAACGTTGTTGTGCCGAGTGCTGAAACGCGATCCTCTCGGTTCTCATCTCGTTTTTTTGTGTTTTGATGTGGACGGGATGAAGCAGAGGAAGGGAGAGGGAGAGAGGGAGAGGGAGAGGATGCTCCCAGGCTGAGGCAGGCAGCAGGTTCTTGCGCTCTGCTGCCTACGGAAGCCCGGATGGTACACAAATGTTTTTTTTTTTTTATTTATTCTGCTCAGCTGTTACAATGAGGTCTGGTAAAAGAAAGATGCAAACCCACATTCTGACTTAATTAAGTGAGTTCGGAATGTCAAAAAGCCTTCATTTCACATCCTACAAGGTTTTATATTCACGTTTTGATGTTTTAGTGGTCTTGTATTTACATTTTATTTACGTTTGCTGTGATTTTCATATGGCTGCCCCCGAGTTTAGCCCATTAGTGCCTTAATTGCTCATTTGTCGTTGTTGACAAACACATTTCCGTGGATCAATCCTTTGTGTGGTAGATATAAATTAGGAATTACAACATTGTCATTGGTAAATTGATAGATATTTAGTTCCAGTCATTACAATGTTTGTATTTCTTAACTGAACCTGAACTGTTTCCTGATAAAGTTACCAATTTAAGCCTATATTTAATTGCATCAGAACATATTCATGACGTAGTTGGAGTTGTTGTCCACAGCTCTTTACATGTAAACACACAGCAACCAATTTGGTGGTGTTTTTCTTTCAATAATTGCAAAGATGTCGCTGTACCTTGAAACGGCTCAGCGGGATTCCCAGCTGCTACCTTCATTATGATATTTTCTACACGAACGGGGAGCAGCAACACCTGTCAACACATTTATATACTGAATAGTTAAAGGAGGTGTGTGTGTACATCAGATGTTCCCACAGCTGAGTTTTCAGTGTCAAAGGTCTCCCTCAGTTTAAGAAGGAACAAAGATATTGTGGTTTCCAGCTCCCTCTAGTGGATAAAGGCAATCACAGCAGGCACACGGTAAATATCTTGATTGGAACATTTTATTTTTTAAGGAACATGATGAAGCCAGAGGGAAGATCAGTTTTTGTTATTATACACAATCACCATCACATCAACAATTTATACACACAGTACCAACTACAGTCACTGAAGCCCGGGGTTGAGTACAGAGCCAGGTTTACCCAAAAAGGATCTCACCCGAGTTTAAATTAGGGTTTAATTGTAAAACCTTTACATCGACTCAAGATTCATTTCCAGTGAAGACACCTTTTGAAAATATACTCAAGACAATCCCAAGGATACACTGCCAGAAACGTGACGCTATGTACTGTATATTCTCTTTCATAGAACTTTACAAGAGGGGGGGGTTAAAGGGGGAAAAACTACATAGATTTGGAGACAATTCACGATCAGCCATGGTCTGTCATCTGAAAAACATGAGCTGGCATGGTGAATGAGGAACAAAAAGTGTAAACACGTCGTCACACGGTAAGACTACATGTTGCATGTATGTGTGTCGCAACTTATGCTACTGTCAGCAAAATGTCCGGATGGTTCAGAGACTAAGTCACAACATTACTGATGACCGCTTTGAGATAAAGACTCCACTGGATGTTTTCAATTTCTGTCACACATTTAGATTTTAAGGAATGTTAGAAATTAATGTAAGAAGACAAGGACGGAACACACAGAAGTTCAAAACAAAATAAGTCAGAATGTTCAACGAGTGAAGAACCCTTTAACGGTTTTGAGTATCAGACCACCTGGGATTAAGTAAGATCCTGTAAATCTTACTGGGCAGGTGTGAAGGAGGGGTTCTTAAGTTTAAAATATAAGGTTTATCTACAGAAATAATGGTGCCTTTACAGAAAATATGATTTGGTCTTTCTAGGTATTTGCGAGCAGATTTCCTAAAACAGTGGGGAGCGATTTATCGAGGCCTTTATCCAGAATGTGTCGAATTAAAACCATCCACAACTGAACTCGGAACATTGGGGGGGGCGAGGGGGGAGACTGAAATAGAGCGGGTCCAAGGGAGGTCTGGTTGGCAGCTATGATCCGAGGTGCTAATGGGCTTAGAATGGAGATGATCTCAGCGCCATAAAGTTTATTGGCAGCGGAGCTCTGAGCCGTATTTTAGAATGAAAGGGATAATAAGAATATTTTAAGTGGAGGTTGGGCGGGGCACTTGATGGATTTGTCAGCTGAGCCAACTCTGTCCGTCCGTCTGCGTGTCTGTCTGTCTGTCTGTCTGTCTCCCGTGCGACATCACCGGTGCTTCCAGATCAGTCCTCACATTTGGGAAAACTACTCTACATCACCGCTCATCTGACGAATACTGTGTTTGAGCCACTGTGCGGATAAGGACCACTTAACTTCTTCAAAAAGCAATGACAAACGCATAAAAACACAAACAAGTGAACTCTGACAGACCAGGCTACAGTACGTACAAAGGTAAACACCCTCATGCTTCACGGGAAAGAATCGACAAAAAAGGAATCATCACCATGTATTCTGCATATACACACGCACGCACGCACGCACACACACACACACACGAGAAGTTTCAAATACTCTAGTGTGATCTTTTAACTCGTCATTTACAAAGAGCGGTCAGAGGAATGATTTGCTGCACCGAGCGACGACCCAAAACGTCACAACTTCCATTAACGTTTGTGTTATTGTGATCGTTTGATACTGCAGCTGCTTTCTGCTGCAGAACACACCGGTGACTCTTACACTCTTAACACTCTTCAGCAAATGATAGTTAAAAACAATCCCAGGCCAAAAAAACAGACATTTAAATAATTTATGCTGTATTTACACAATAATCCATTTTTTCCAGCAGTGTCTCTCTTATCTTCTCCAGCTTGTAGATGAATCTTCTAGTCTCCCATCTTTACTTTCGATGTCTAAAAAGGAGAAGGGGAGGAAAGATACAGAATTATAAATGCAGGCAGGTGAGATTTGTGTTTAAGAAGCATTGGGATAAAGACAAAAAACTATAAACCCAACGTCCGGCCCGACTCGTTCACCTGCAGGATGGCTACGATGACGCCGAACAGGCCGATGGCGCTGCCGAAGATCTCCACGATGAGGATCTTCACGAACAGGCTGGCGTTCTGGGCGTCTGCCAGCGCGGCGCCGCTGCCCACGATGCCCACACAGATGCCGCAGAAGAGGTTGGAGAAGCCCACGGTCAGGCCGGCTCCGAACATGGAGTAACCTATCGAGACAGGAAGCGTATGAGTCATATTTGTGTTAGGCAGGACACACAAACACACACCGCACTGCCAGGGTTTTCACACACACAGAGAGTGGATGATGTTCTAGAGTTCATTTTCAACATCTTTTTATGCCTTTTTTGATACATACACCTTACTAAATCTATCCTAATATTTAATCTATAAATACGACACACACAGCGGTTTAAGAGCACGAGCTCAACCGTCGCTTCGAATGTTCTCAAAGTTGTAATTGCGGTGAAGTTTATATCAGCCTTGGCGTGCGTTTACGATTCGTCTTTACTGTGCGTTTCCACTCACCGGCCTGGTAGTTCCTCGCGCCGATGCTCTCCGGGGTTGTTCCTTTGAAGTTCTACAAGAGATCCCTCGTTATTTTTAAAGACTCAATTGTATAAAATGACATTAAACTTCTTTGTGATCCATATGATGCGAAGCTTACGGCCGGTCCTGTGAGGCGTCGTTAAGAGAGAGAGAGAGAAAAAAAAAAGAGGCACGTTTGCTCACCTCAGCCAAGTTGCTGATGACGATAGCCATGATGATTCCATAGATGGCTACGGCTTCACAGAAGATGATGCTGGAGAGATGAAGGAGGTGGGAGAGAGAGAAAGGGATTGACTATTGAGTTACGGCTGAAAACTGCTGCTAGGGCAAACTGGAATTCTAGTGCCTTCAAATTAGGCGACAGCACGATTCAACAATTTCATTCCTCAGTGATCCTACCTGACCAAGTTCTTGGTTTTGATTCTCGGAGCCTTGACGCCGCCGCCAATAATGCTCGATCCAGTGATGTAGATTCCCCTGCAAAACAAAAACAAGATCATTCATCGTTGGCGTATACAAGGACAAACATCTAACGCACCTAAACGTGCTGTTAAAGAACCAGAGGTGACCTGGGGTTGATCACTTCATCACTTGCTGTTGAGTGCAACACTGGAGGTTGATAGGAGATTCATTTGGTCACACTGGCAGAAAAGTGTAAAAGTTGAAACTAAATGAGATGGAATGGAGCGGAACGAAAAGCAGCCGAGGTTTCAAAATGAAGCATTAGAGGGCAGGAGATGTTGTCCAGCTACACGGCGTTAAGGTGTTTGGATACTCTACGCAGATGCCACAGGTTAAAGTCCAGCATAAGGGGAATTACAAGAGAATAATAGAGAATGGAGAGTAAACTATGTTCCAATTGTGTTTAATTGTAGGATTTTCCACCACCACTATTACAAATAATGTTCTTTCCAGAGTGTTGAAAGAAAAGAGGAAATGATTCTACGACGCCATCTGCACTCCAGCGAAAAGGGCTTAAGTGGGAAATGAGAAAACTGGAGGCTGTCAAAGGACCGTAGCATTAATAAATGAAAAGAAAAGAAAAATACAAAGAATATCTGAGGAGCACAAAGTGGTTCTGTGCCTCTGTCCCTTGAAATACCTCAAGAGCTCGACAGCAGTCAGACTTTGCCTCAAAAGGGGGCATAGAGCGGACGTGATGTCACCGTGATGTCAGCGTTGTCATGTCAAAAGGACACCAAGCCTATCGTAAGTATGACATCATTTTTTACCTGCTCAGATGACATCACTTTGTAAGTTCGATGGCATCATTCTCGTCTATTTAAGTAGCTTTGGCCTCTGACGCTGTTGTAAAGCGGCCCAGTTTGACATTGGACTTGGTCATTTTGCGAAGATGGCAGCAGCATCGGATGAAGACCCACCGGGCGGCAAAAACGGTGGAAGCCAGGACCTGTTTGAGTTAAAGAAGTGGAACGCAGTGGCGCTGTGGTCCTGGAACATCGTGGCGGACCACTGCGCCATCTGCCGGAACCACATCATGGATCTGTGCATTCAGTGTCAGGCCAGCCAGATCTCCATCACCTCTGACGACTGCACCATCGCCGTGGGCGTCTGCAATCACACTTTCCACTTCCACTGCATCTCCCGCTGGCTGAAGACCAGGGGGGTCTGCCCTCTGGACAACACGGAGTGGGACTTTCAGAAGTATGGACACTAGCTGGAAGGTTGCGGACCCGCTCTTCACTGCTCTCCTGCTTGTAAACCCTACTTTTAACTTATTCGACAGAGTTGTTGTGATGTTGTTCGTACTAAAATAGACGTGAATATCTGTCAAAACAGAAGTGAAACATCTTTTAATCCTTCTGCTTCAATCTGGTGCAGCAGAAGATAATAAAGTGTTTCCTTCCCTCCCCAACAAGTTTCCTCGAGTCACAATAACTATTGATCCACTTGTTCTTAAAAGATATGAAGCCGGCTGCAGGACAGATCGATCGATGGCTGGATTTTGTGTCTTTTCAGAAAACGTACCAAACCTTACTGAAAAGATGACAGGGCGGTAATGTAGCGTGTGAAATGGTTGTTTGGTAGTTTGGTAGTTTGACAGACGAGATCAAATGTGCAGCCTTAACACGTCAAACACAGTATTGTCAGATGTCTGCGTCTCTGCGTCCTGGTCCTGCACTCACCAGGCGGCGCCCACCACCGACAGAGAGATGGCCAGACCAATGCCCAGATTGGCCCACATGAAAGGGGAAGTCTCCGTCAGGAACCTGCCAGCAAACACAAACTCATCAACACACACCGCAAACTCATGCTTGTACTCCTAGACTGACAGATTCAATCAGAAATAACCACAACATCCTTTTCAATTCGATGAACTAGATTATAATTGGTTAACAGCAAAACACAAACGGGAGTTGGTGATTGGTTGCATCCAAACACTTAATTAGATTGACTTTTAACTCAGAAATGTTGAATCAGCCCACATAAAGCAACTTGAAAGCTCTGCTGGGTGATGTGGAAGGACGCAACCAAAGTATTATGGTTATATTACACAGTTAAATATTATAGACATAATATAGTACATTCTGACACTGTGGGCCGTCAGAGGGGATTACATCATAGTGCTGAAGATGGCAACTGGCAGTTTCATTGCTGTTTTTGGCTTCTGACAGACAATCACAACAACATCTGTTTAGGAGATTGAAGGAAAGTGACTACGGCCAATATTCGAATGCCATCAAGTCCAAATGATGGTTTACATTCTTGTTTAGGTGCAGTTAACAGTAGGTTTGTGTTGGGACTACTTACCATGCCACATCGAAGCGGAAACCAAGGTCAAAAATGGTATAACAGATACCTGCAGACACAAAACATCATAGGGAACATTATGCTTGCTTCAATGCCTTGTGCTGCACATCTGTACTCTCTTTCTGGGGTTTTGCTGTCAGTTAAAGTATATATAATCTAAACTATCCATCCAATCTGACAATAACATGGGTGAGAACATGGAAAATGCTAATCTGAATACATTCTGGCATTCATGTTCGACTCTAATTTGTTTATCTGTGGCATGGAAACATATTAATCCATGCATCCTATTCCTGGACATTCCTGAAACAGCTTGTTCCATACAGTCAGAGGCACACACAAAACACACTCACACACTGAAGTTATAGCCTGTGTGTGACATCTCACCCTCACGTGAGACCTGCAACATGTTCCTGTTCCTGACCATTAAACCCAGTCTACACGCACACATACACTAAGAAAACAGTTCATTAACACATTGCAGCTCTTACAAAACCGATCCCACCATGATGAGGTTCACATTAGAATACACAAGTCTGAGATGAGCTCAGATGCTGACTAGGAAACCTAAGGCTAACGTTAGCTTCGCGACCATTTCGAGATCGAACGATATATGTCTAGGATATACTCATGAACATTTCATTAACTGCACAAGTGTGTCATTGGAGTTTCGCTTGGCTAAAACTGAGCTTTACATTCCGAGTCGTGATGAAATGTTAGCAACAAGAAGGAATCAGCCGCAGCTACGCTACACCCAGGAATTAGCCAGATCCCACAACAGTGTCAGCTGTCAAACACAGAAATGCCGAACGCCACAAGAACGAGCTGAAGAACGAACAACTACGGATGCACACACACGGAATAAATTATGTTTTATTGACGTACTGCATTTGATATAGTTCTGACCGAATTTCCAGGGTAAATTTCACCTTACCGACGATTAATATGGTGCTCCAGAAGGCCAAAGTGACCCCCGTGTAAAGGATAGCGTGTCCGTTCATCATCCACTCCAACAGCATCTATCCAGTGGGGTTTGTGTGGATACGAGTGGGATATTTAAGGCTCAAATATTAAATTTGACGCCGTTAAAAATCCCCAAACTCGAAATAAATGTAAGCAATGTCGAAGGAGGAGGAAAGCCGAAGCGGACAGAAAGGGGAAGATGGTCTGTGTCAGCTGATCCTGCTTGACTAGCATGTGACCGAAGACTTGAGGGCTGCTACCGGTTACGTGTATTTATTTCTTTGTCTTTTTGTTTAAACTAGTAAGAGGCAACGACGTTTTACCCAAAAGGCACACTTATTATTTAGGTACTGCAAACGAATTATTTGGATTTAGATTTTTGCAGGATCAAATAATATGTTAAAAGGTGTTATTATGGCCTACGCGTAAATACAGGAACCGAATGCGGCCCTGAACGCAGCATTCTTCTGAGCGCGTCGTTGCAGTTCTCGTTATGGACGCTAGGTGCCACCCTTGCAGTTGTTCAAAATTAAAAAGCCTTTGATAAACAGCACCTTGTATCATTTGTAGGCATCAGGACCTAAGGACCTCCAGAAAGAGGTGAAGAAAGCATTAATCGATCGAACCAAACCTATGTTACAGGTAAAAACTCTACTGATGAGAATTTTTGCAATTGAGAGATGACAATAATAGCCGCAAATACTTCATGAGATTTTACAGCAGTAACCAGGTCTCGCCACTAAGCGGTGCTCTAAGACTACTTTCACGTTCCCCTTGACTTCATGGCTTCTGCGGAAACTGGGATTCCAAATTAAAAGAAAAGTGGTGAAAAAAGTAGAAAGTATTTTCCAGTTGTGGCACACAGCAAGTAAAATGTCACCCTAACCCCTTATTAACCACGTATAAACCACATTGGTTTGATATGTTTAAGATGCTTCAAACATGATCAGTGCATCAGATACACATCAAAGCAGGCCTTGTCATCTCTACACAGTTTATTATCTGTATTTTATCAACAATATAAAAAATGTATTAGCATACAGACCTCCTTTAATCTATTTTCCTTTGTTCCATAATAGTTAGACGTTGAATGTTTGAAGATTGGTTCTTCAAATAAGCAACTATAAACAGTATATCCAGCATCATCATCAATGCATAATTCATCAAAGCTTCAACCAGAGTTTTGTCATGAATAAGGTAATCATGAACTCAGGACCCAGGTTTCTGTTTCTCATGATCAGAATTCCTCTGCATTAATGATGAATTCAAATATTTTGCATTCAAATTGTACGATGCATTAGCCCTGACCCTATGTAGTAATGTGTTTAACAGAAAAAAGATCAGTCAGACAGATATGAACACCACCTTTAATGTCCGCTGGGTCAATGTTTCCAATAAGAAAATACTGCAGTATCTTCTCTCAGGCTATTAAAGTGACCCCGTCACTAAATAATGTCTGATGTCAATGGGGATGTAATCTCCTGGACAAATTACCTTCCCGAAACTAATAAAATACACACACACACACACACACACACACACACACACACACACACACACACACACACACACACACACACACACAACACACACACACACACACACACTGCTGACCGGGTAAAAATAAAGCTTTTCTTTGGGATTAATCTGTGTCTTTCGCAAATGCTTGTATTTACACTTTGAGTCAGAGTCATTGGACAGAAGACAAAGACACCGTAGCTCTGGCTGCATTTGTATCGAAGACAAGCTCACTGTAAGCTTTCCCTTCGCAGAGCAACATGTGGTAGTGACTAATCTGCTGTGTGGCTATCACATGTACACACCAAAATAAAAAGATTACGGATAATTTATATCAATACAGTCTGTTTGTGAAAGCCATTTGTGAAAAAATTCTGAATTTATTCTCTTCCCTTTCAGGCACTAAATGTGTATGATTACGTTATGCTATTGAAAATGTGGTGTTGATTTAAACACTGAGATAACAGAAAACACTATGTACTGTATGTGTGTACATTTATCTGTGCATGCATGTTAGTTGGCGAGGTGTATATGTATATGTATGAATATGTTTTGCTTTGCTCAGAGATGGAACTTGGTTTATAAAACATTGAGAACCACCGCTTTAGATTGTTTACTAATTACTCAAATGCTACCATGACATCCCTTCTTCATGAAAAGAAGTGGGGATATGGTGGTTCAGGGGAAATTATACTGGATGTGTCCAAAATGTGAACTTACCTGATGAAACTCTGGTCCAAACACACATAACACACTGCCTTGAAATGAGAAACTGAACACCACACACTGCTGAGTGATTTGGCTCTTGTTTATTTGTAAAGTGAACCGACTGAAGCACCCTAAGGCATCCAAAATGCGAATTACTTTGAATTCACACGATGTCATCATGCAGACGTTCTGTGCCCGCTGGACCAACGGACGATTAACCACAACATAGAAACAGAATATTGCTTTTGTTTTAGAAGTGACCCTATCGACATCAGTGTAATGAATGCAGCTTAAAACACATCCTTTTACTTTATTGTCCTAAACGATCAGCACTTATTCAAGGCACAGGTCCCCATATCAATAGTGCCAAGGCCTTTGTCTCTGTGAATGTTCGTGCATATAGTCCATAAAGTACCTCAAAGCAGTGAAGATATTACTGATTTTGCTGCTTGAATGCATGTCATGTAGTTATCACGATTATGAATAAACAGAGTAATCTAAACATGGAAAAAAGAAACGTATATGAGATAGGGTATATATAATGTACAGTGTAATGTAATAATATAAGCACTCTTAGAGCTTTTCTCCGCAGCTTTAATGATATGAGACGTGGTTTTATTTCTGTTTGCCTCAGTGTTTTCAGATCCTGTTATTAAGAAAAAGTTGCTACAGTTCTATTAAAAGTGAAGAACATATGAAGTGAAGTACAATTAAAGTTAGGTATTTTAAATGTGCACTACGCTACTTTGTCACTTATTTGTACTAGGCTATTTTCACCCCCTGCAGTACACTGTGTACTGAATCTGTACTGAATGATTCATGAAAGATTAGATCAAACACATTACAGAGAAAGCACGCCGTATGCACACATAATGCCTATTTCGCCCCTTAACCCTACTTGGTTCTCATAAAGCCTCACCTGCCTCACACGTACACACACAGACACACACACATTCAAATGTTCCATCTTCCCAATGCCAAGGGTTAATGAAAAATGACAAGATAGAGCAGACAAAGAGCACAATGTTCTCTTTTGATCTATCATGCTCATTATGAATATCCAGCAGTGTGTCTTCATGCACACGAGCAGCCTGTTATTTTCTTGGAGACTGTAAATAAACGCTAATCCAGATAAAAACGATTCTAAGAATACAAAGACATAAATGGCATCTGCTTGTGATTTTCATTTTCATGTGTGTTTGGGATGTTGCGATGCACAAAAACATCTGATTGATGTGCTTCCATCCAGATTTCTCTGTGCACATGAAATTACCGACCCGAGTCGTTCGTTGACATCAGGGAGTCCAGTGTTTAATTCTATCTGTGGATTCTACAGATGCTGCCTCCCCCCGCAAAACAATTACAGCTCATGTACTTCCCTAGCACACAAATTAACTATCTTTAGAAAAGTACACGGAATCAAAATCATAAGCGATAATAATCTGAACAACCTTTTAAAAAAACAGCACTTTTGCTCAATCTTCTTTTTTGTTTGTGAGTTAATTTGACAGCCTTGTGCATAACAAGACAAAGAGCAAACAAGGGAACGCATTTGTTACATCTCAGGAAACAGCAGCTCATGTACATTTCTGAAATTACGCTACCCAGCGACCTCATGGGAGCCATTAAACAAAATACACAAATGTGGGGTATTTGTTCAGAGAGGAGAGGGGACATTTGCAGCTTATAGTGGTGTAGACAAACTAATGTTTCACACTGCTGTGGCTTCCTCAGAGTCACAATCGGACACACACACAAACAGCGAACACATGCTGTAAATCATCAACCTAGACCAGGAACAATGAAATGCTTTGAAAAACTGCCACTGCCAACCTCAGAGTTCATCCGTTACAGTTTGCTCACAGATCCAATAGGCCAGCGGAGGCTTGTGTCAACTTTCTTCTGTGTATAAAGACATCGCAGGAAAGAAAAGCTATTGGTATTATCGACTGTAGTCCTGTATTCAACACTGCTGTGCCGTCCAAATTGGTGTCAAAGCTCAAAGATCTTGGTATTGATATCGCCGTCTCCAATTGGCTGAACGATTTCCAAACCAACAGACCTCCACAGTTAGATTGAACACAAGCTATTCATCTTCTGTTGTCCATTAATTTGGACTGGGAGTACGTCAAGGATGCTGCAGTTGTCGATGAATTTGTAGTGTCTCTCTATATTGGTGCATGATACCAGTTACAGTTACTAGATAACAGTTAAAGGGGTTGATGAAGGGAAACAACAAATCTACTTCAAAGGCCGAGCTGCGATTTCTCTGAAGTTTCCTATGCAGATCGTTCATCGTTTTACTTTTACACCAGAGAAAGCAATAAAATATTTTGACAAATACCATTTCTTTGTTTGAATTCATCAATATTGTCATCAGCTTTTCTGTAGTATTTTAGGTTTGCAAATGCATACAGTATAGTGCTTTGTAAACCATTTTAAACAAACAACCTACTGCGTATTAATTACCAAAACAGATCAGGTATTTGTTAGTTTAATCACCCATCATCTGGTTATGGTATAATGGCTTTTATGAAACAGCATTTTAATGAATTACCCACCATGTATAATCTATAAACTTGTTCCAACATCTTGATATAATAATCAACCATGGGCTCCCTTCTGCTTTGTTACTGTTCACTGATCCATCACTCACCTAAGCTGTGTTGTTTTGGAACAGCAGGCAGAAAAAGCTTAATTATATTGATCTGTCTGGGCCGAGCAGCCGAACGTTGGTGTGTCTCTCGGTAATTTCGTTTGGCAGGAATGAGTAACAACGTTTACCTTTGACATCTTTTTTTTATGATGACATTGCTGTCTGTGCAGGCCATTATATATACACATACAGTACATTGTTTATTGTAATTAAAACATGGCACAGTTGCATGTTTGTAGTCTTCTTTTTCTATTGATCATGATTAATATCTGAATCTGAGCTTAATTCTATTTCTTCATAATCCAGCATAACATAAGGCTGTTTTGTGTTTAATTTGAAGATTTGAATCTCGGTTTTGGTGGAAAAATGCATCCAGATCTGCCTCAAAATTGACTTAAGTGAAACGCAGGTGAAAACACAACCTCCTTTAAGGTAATAAAGAAACGTCTGCTGGCTTCAATCTGGGGAACAACACATTAATCACGAGAGAAGAAGCTGCCGGGAACAATCCTTTTCTCTGTTATCTGTTCAGCTGTAGCTGGGTGGGTAGGCTGAGTGAAGCTGGTCATCAATCTTGATTGATTTAACAAAGCTTGATAGGCTGGACCGACAGTCAAAGCTGGCAGTGGTAAATGAGGGACAGAAACACTGTGACCACCATTAACAGCTTCTATTGTCTGGAAACAACAGTTGAAAAAAACAGCGTGACTAATGTGACTGAGAGTAGTTCCATCTTTCGTAATGACAATCAGCTGTCAGATTTTAAACTCTGCTCCGTCATGACTAATTGTGGCATTAAAAGGCTCCTGTCGTTCGTCTGAAGTGAGCAGGTCAAACTCTAGTCAGCACTAATGCTCAATTATCCAAATTTTATAAAGTCTCTCCTTCACAAAGTGCAGTCAACTGATGAAAGAAAGTCACTGACTCCACTTTAAGAGGTCTGATGATGTGATGAAGGTCTACTATGGTACTTCAGTAGTTAGTTAGTTGTCATGAAGGCCTTTAACACAACGCTGGATATGAAGAATGGTACTTACATAAATTAAACGAAAGTCATTACAATACATTTTTAAAAGGAGATATCTTGTTTGTCACAGTGGAAAATGAAATGAAATATATTTTTTCTTAATGCAGATTAACAGTCATTAGACAACAAGGCTCAAACTCCTGGCACACATTTACCATAAAAGATATTTAATTTTCCTTTACTCATCTCCGTCATGAATAAAGCCTGTAGGGAAACAGTAATGGTGCTGTAACAAACAATTATCTCATTTTTACACTGACAGATAACAGAAGCGGTTTGTTTCATTTTTCCTGTTCTGTTTTACATTTGAATGACGGTGATTCATCCTCGCGTGAGCCCTGACTTGAATACATGATGAACAATATCAGAGGGACATTCAGAGCATCTAACTGGCTCTGAGGCAGCCAAGAGCCGGGCTTTGCAGTGCCGAGGTCGTTTCAAGTTAAAAACCTGCAAAACCTTGAATTGAATGGAACCTGTCTGCTCCTGGCAGACAGACAAGCATAAAGGAGCCCAAGGTTGGAGGCCAGAGCAATATGAGTTTTAATTGAAATGTTGGCAAAAAAAACAACAACAACTCCAGCTATGTTCTTGCTGCCATGGAAACCAAGCAAAGGTGAAATAACCTTGATTGAAGAAGTTCAGTATTGCCCGTAAACGTGAGGCGATGCCATTCCTGAAGAGGGCGCTCAAGTCAGGCCTCCACTTTGGGTTTCACAGGTAATATTTGTTTACTTTGTTCGGGAAAAGAGATTAAACTATTGCTTCTGTTTGCATAATAAATTCTGCTCAGGTGTTGCTTACTTAACATTAACTGTGTTGCTTGGCAAAACTCTGTCCAAATGAAGGCAAGTAGAAGGTCGACAAGCTGCGTAACAAACAAGTCACATCTCTCTCTCCCCTCTCCATCTCCTCCCCCACACACTCACCCCCAACACACACTCACACCCACTCACACACACACACTCACATCCTCACGCACTCCTGCAGGCAGGGACATATTCCCGCTGGATCACTGCAGCACGTGAGGAGCTTCTTCCCTTGTATTTCACCTTCATTCATTTAAAACAGAATCACATTGCACGGTT
This sequence comes from Genypterus blacodes, assembly GCF_046128005.1. Taxonomy (NCBI): domain Eukaryota; kingdom Metazoa; phylum Chordata; class Actinopteri; order Ophidiiformes; family Ophidiidae; genus Genypterus; species Genypterus blacodes. The sequence continues at coordinate 2,026,742 of NW_027466842.1, forward strand.
TTGGTGTAAAAGGTCATGACCTATGAACAAACACAGACAGGAGGCACATCCGCACGTCACAGGTCACACACAGGTCTTCAAATTCCCCGCAGAGCATACTGTATTTTCATTAATCTATATGTGTGTGTGTGTGTGTGTACTGTACGTGCTCAGCATACAAATTCAATACTATATTACAAGCACTATACGATACAGTGTGTTCTTGATTCTAGTGTTCTAACAGCAGATTCTAATCACATTATATTATATGTTGTAGTTATCGCTTTCTACTGTGGCGAAATTGAAATTGTCCCAGAAATTTGTCGTTTCGCTTCCTGTGAATTGAATTTCTAGTCACAAATGATGCTCCTCCACAGAGCCCTCCAGTTGATTAATTTGTTCAAATGCAATCGGACAAGCTTAAAAATGCACTGAAACGAGGCCATTTGTCTTGCTACCTGTGACGTCGCTGCCTTATTTAAAGTTAAAATGTGGTTAATATCTTGACAGGCTGTGAAATATATCAAGTGGATTTGGTTCAGAGGCATAAACAGAGATGAGTTAACATTTATTACATATATTTGTTACGAAAAAGGTCAGAATATTATACATATGCTTCATGTTGAATTGATTTCAAGTCAAAATCTTTTCCATTTAAGTTCACAACAAACTTGAGGCTAACTAGACACTAATTATTCTTGTTGACCGACTAATAATTACAAAAAATGTTATATTCCTCTCTTCTCTCGGTTATATCTGCAGGCTGTTTTGGTATGTTCCAGTCTGGATTGCCGACTACAACATAGAATAAAGCCCGGAGAGAGTGATGTAGCTATGTGGGTGTGGAGTGACTAATATGTTCCCATCGTTACTCCAAAGTGAAGTCCATTGTGCATGGCATCTCAGCTCAAAGCCCTGGAATGGAGTTGCTGTAGACGAGGCTGTGTGTGTGTGTGTGTGTGTGTGTGTGTGTGTGTGTGTGTGTGTGTTTGGGATGGAGGTACAGGTACACTGACCGATCTCTGTTCATGTGAGTGACGACAGAGTGTGAAATCAAACCCAAACACTCCTTGGCCCCGGCTGACTGTCACATCGCTGCTCAGCTATAACATGACATGCTAACATTAGCAACATGGTGAATGTAATTGCTTTGTTAACTGGATCCAGCCGGTTCACTTATTGGCCTGTTAGTCAGATTATGAGCTGTATCGGTTCTGTTTAAATGATCAGCTGTACATTGGAAGGTGGCGGCGGTGATGTAATTCAACACTAAAGCATCTCTGTCATTTTAGTCCCGTCCAAAAGTGGAGCAACTATTTCTTCTTCTTCTTCTTTATGATCGGACTACATTCTGTCAGTCTCAACAGGGTTCCCACAGCAGCGTAACGAAAAAAAAGTATATAACAAGCCTGACATAAACAGCAGCTGCTGGTTAGAGTTGTTGCTAAGTGATTAAAGATTCTCTCTCTCTCTCTCTCTCTCTCTCTCTCTCTGGAACAACCTTGATGTAATGTTTTAGTCTCCTTAATCTGCGACCTTAATTTAAGTAACCACCTGTGTGAAATGTTTGAGCCATTATTTGTTTCAGTGTTGGCTCAATGGACTTTGCTTTGCTCCTCTTGTCTTGTCTCCCTCCCTCCTGTCCTGCTCCTCCCCTTCTCTTATTCTCATTCTCCTCTTCCATGTATCTGTACGTTCATTCTATTCCCCCTTTTCTTCCTCTCCACCTTCTATTGATGGAGCTTAAAGTTCAGCTCCTAAGTCTTCAGAATGCCAAACAGCCAGCCTTCAAGTGTTCCCACCTCAGAGCTCAGAGCCGTAATGGCAGACGTCTCAGCATCTCAGGGAGGCAAAGCAATTTAAATAAAAACAACTGGCAGTGATTTGGTCATTTGCAAGGAGTGAATAAACTCTTCTTTTTTGCAAATCAATTTTTTCTTCAAGCTTTGAACCACTCAGACACATTCAGCTTCATTGGATTTTAAACTAGACTCAGTAACTCTCCTGTTACTGGTATCTGTTATGTTTCTTCATGCCTTCACTGAAAGCTTAAACAGATGCTTCACAGGCTTCTGGGTCATTTCTGATCATTGAAGTGGCAGCAGAGGTTTGTTTGTTGCTTGAATACAATCCAATAGGGCCAAGGGCAACACCAAAGGAAAGCCACACACAAACGGATGTCTTTCTTTCTGAAGAGGCGTCTATCTGCAAGACTGCGGTGCCTCTGTCATTTCTGCCCCACAGCAAGAAAGAAGAAGAAGGAGAAGGAGAAGGAGAAATGCTTTAAACATTTATATTTGTGTTGCTCTTCATCTGTGACAATGGAGATAGAATGGAGAATTGAATGGAACACCCACCTGGTCAAAGACAAAAGGGTCTCATTATCCGTGGAGTACATAACTACCACTCCACACAACTGCCTTTGTTTCGCTCTGAGTACAGGTTGTTCCATACAAGATGTTTGTTTGGGGTGAAATTGTTAATAAGTGGAGAAAAAAAACATAAAAATACTCAACATAGACATGAATGGAGAAAAGACACTTTGCCACATAAAACAAACATTTGTTTTTGTAAACAGTAAAATGTCCTCATGCTCATTTGACTCATCTTCGGCTTTACATTGTTGGTGAGTTTGACTTTTTGAACCTGCTTTTATCTATTTTCTGCAGTTCTTTGAGGGGAACACGAGCAAGAGAAGAAGAAGAGATTATTCCAGGGATTTAATAGAAACATGCTGAGAGGCTGAATTGGAAAGTGACGAGCCAAGGACCTGCACAGTTTTCATCAAATCAGAGTCCATCAGTATGGGGCGCTACAAATAGACAATATTTCACAAATTTATGCTATTCTTTAATTTATGGATACCTATCGGGATGAAAGGACAAGTGGAAAAATTACAGACTGTAGATTTTAAATCACAAACCTTTAGAATTAATCTAATTCGTATATTGAATATTTTGAAAGGTGTCATTGTGTTTTGTTTCCAGTATTGTTGTGCAAAGCTGTGCTCACAAACGAACAGAACGAAAAACAAAGAATCAATCATGAGAGACAGAAAGTGGTGTACATGTGTGCTGTATGTGTGTGTGTGTGTTGATATTCAAAAAGATGGATTGAGGGATAACGTTGCTAGGAGACCCTGACATCAGCTAGTTATCCGAGAATCATGCAGTAGTCCACGTGCATTCCAAATGCCTGCGTGTGTGTGTGTGTGTGCGTGTGTGTATTCCTCCTCTCCCCACTGCATGTGTGCGTCCTTGCTCTCGAAGCTCCCTATAAAGCCGTCAGCCTCTTCCACTCCGCTGAGTCCAGACTGTTTCCTCCTGAAATCATCCTCGCTTGGCTCTGCTTGGAGGAGGAACGATCGATGAGGCTTGACGGTTTCTGAACATTTTGGCAGGTTGACTTTTGATTTTGCTTCAGATCAAATTTATCGCCTCTCATACCAGCCTGCCTGATCCAAGTTACTTTTCTTTTGCCAGAACGGAAGGTTAAGACACTGAAAAGATGGCTTGAACCTCATCAGATGGACTAAGAGACATGTCAGAATACCGACGGAATAGAAGCTGCAGAGGTATTTTTTTTAAACTTTGTGTATTTGATGATCATAGAGGACTGATATCTGCACTCCTGAGCAGAACCCTGACGTGCCTGTGAGGCACAATGTGACAGCCTCTGTCACCCAAACCAATGAGAAGATTCTATTTCTGTGTCGTCTGCGAATGAAAGCATCAGAGTTTTGCACTCTCAGTCTGCTTCGCTCTCATCCCGTGTGAGTTTGGAGAGGCAAAGAACACAAGACATGAACAGCTCCACATCTCTCTCTCCCCCACATCGCCTGTCCCCTCCTCCATCTTTCTCCTCCATCTGCCAGTCCATTTGCTTTCAAGACACACACCTCTGCCTCTGTCCAGCTCCTTTCATTCTGCCCTTCCCATCCCAATCTGCTCTTTCTCCATCATCAATTTTCCGTCCTTGATTTAAAATTCACAGCCTGAGGACTAGATCACACAGACACACACACTCTCTCTCTCTCTCTTCACTACCCCTTCTCTCCGCCACTCTTCCTCTCACCTCTCACACAATCGTCCCTTCTCACCATGTTCCCCTCCGAGCACCTCTGGAACGCCACCGAGCAGCTCTGGCTCAACGGCTCCGATGTGAACTACTCGCTGGGCAGACGCGGGGATGAGGAGGAGGAGGGAGATGAGCACCCATTCCTCACTGATGCCTGGCTGGTCCCGCTCTTCTTCTCTCTCATAATGCTGGTGGGACTAGTGGGCAACTCTCTGGTCATCTATGTCATTTCAAAACACAGGCAGATGAGGACGGCAACCAACTTTTACATAGGTGAGTGTGTGTGATTGTTTGCATTGACTCAGATTGTCTTTGAAGTAATCAGACAACTTTTTGCAATTTGTTATCTGTCAGTCATCCTTTATCCTGTTACTCTTCTTCACTGGTGGTGGCACAATCTAAATTAAATAAGTGAATAAATTAGGAAAAATTACTCGCAACATCATCAGCATGCATATTTAATGTTGTAATCATTTCTATACATGTAAATGCTGCGTAGCCTGTTTCATTTTGACATAGTAACCAGTGTGAGCTTCCATGTGTGTGACATGAATTTAAACATGAAATGATTGCGTAATATTCTATTTGTACTGCAGGGCAGATAATTCAGTATTCCTGTATAACATTAGATTAGTGTGTGCACCATCTGCAAGCATGTCACAGCCCAGCTACTCTCGATATATGAGCTAAAACTAATAAGAACTTGTGTGTGTGTGTGAAAGTGTGTTGTGTATTTATCAGCTGGACAGATAGAAATGGATTAGTTTATCACTACAGGCTGTTTGTTTTTGACTTAATACCGAATGTGAATGTGTGTTTTTACATGATTTCATATCAAGATAATGATAATAATACATCTAAAATGTCAAAGCTCACACACAACGCGTTAAAAGCAGAAGCACATATAAAGCAAAGTAAACACTCTTAGAGGTAGCAGTGTAAATGAGCCAAGGTCTCTAAGTGATTTTGTTAACAGCTTTTATATATAAGTGTGTTGTAAGAGGAGCTATTATGGTGTGGTGCATTCTTGAGGTTTTCAGGTGTGTGTGTGTGTTATTTTGCATGTCGTATTTGTCAATGTGTGTGTGAGCCTGTCAGTCAGATGCTGTTTCTAAGCAGGACTTCACATCTTATCAATCCAGAGGTATTACCCCTGAATCACTCTGAATATCTGCATCTCTGTTTGGATGCTGCACCTTTCACATCTGTGTTCCATCAGGATCAGAACTCATTAAACGCTTCAGAATTTTCTTCATTAAAAGGTTTCGCCTCCTCGTGTGCTACAGTGCAAGTTAAATGCAACCTTGGGATTCTAAAGGCTCAGAGAAATTAGAGCTCATTATACCTGTCAAGTATGAGAGTGATGATTGAAAGACTTGCATCTCACCGGTTATTATTTCAAAAGTCCAAAGAGTGATATGATTGCAAGCCTATGACCTCATATGACTCCAATTTAAAGTTAGCGACAAGAAAATGTTTGAGAATGTGTGAGGGTGACACATTAAGATCAGCGTGACGCAATCTGCATGTGAGGGTCAAACTTCCAAATGCACAGAGAAATAACAAGCTGGATTTAAGAATTTGGTGTCCACGAGAATTCTCTTGCTAAAATAATTGGCTTTATCAGAATCATGAAAGAATCTATTTGATCTATATGTTTTGATCTATACTGAGCTCCTCTGGACTCACGTTGTCTTCTCTTCATGCAGCGAACCTGGCAGCCACTGACATCATCTTCCTGGTGTGCTGCGTCCCATTCACCGCCACGCTCTACCCGCTCCCTGGGTGGATCTTTGGCAACTTCATGTGCAAATTTGTTGCATTTCTACAGCAGGTAAAAGCATGACTCACACTGAAAGATAAGCTGAAAATGGCTGTTAATAATATGTGACTATCTGCACAGAAGACAACATAATGAGTGAACAAATTATAACAATTAACTATTATTATAACTATTTGCTTGAAGGAATACCATTAAAGGCTTTCAGTGGACTCGGCTGTACTTCATTCACCAACAGCAGTTACACACAATATGCTGCAGAATTCACAATTTACTTTATTTCACAATAGGAAAAAAAGCTTCAGAAGGTTGATGGAAGGACGATTCAGTTAGAGGAAATCACTCACATCACTCTCACAAAGAGGCTTAGAGAGAAAAACCATGTTGGATAGCGACATAGAAGAATCACAATAAAAAGGAAATTTAAAGACTGAATCCGAAGAAATAGTTTCAGCCTTTTTACATGTCAATTTCTGTCCTAACTAAAGATCTGGATAGTAGTTCTACTCTTGTTGCCGAGTTAACACGGCCAAATATCTCTGTATTTACCTTCCTTTATTTTACACAAAAACACTAATGACACAAATACCAAAACGCTTGAACCCACTGTGCATGCAGCCTGTTTAAAGAGGGAAATAAATCACAATAGCCTTAAGTGCTGCGTGAGACAATGAGTGTGAGATGCTGCGCTTAAAGAGTTTGCGACTCCCTGCCACAGTGTAATTGCATATAATCATGGATGGAAAACCCTGGGGTGCTCTAAAAAATATGCATAATTGGCACTAAGCCCTTCAAAGCTGGATATTTTAATTATGTGTTGATATGGTTTTCGCGCCACTAAGGGAAGCCACAGCACTGAAGACACTGAGGCCAGCAGCATCACTGAGAGGAGAGAAGGACCTGAAAAATGTATCCGTGAAAGTGGAGATCAATGATAAATGATATCTTAATTCCAAACGACGACCGTGGCAATTTATACTGAATTTAGTTTGGAGGAGAGGAGAGGAGAAGAGAGACGAGGAGAGGAGAGATAATGCTCTACATACAGACATGATCTCATCAGTCAAAGCACGGTGATGACTGATAACACTATTATTTCTGTTTTTCCACTTTGCTACCTTGGTAATACTTGATTAGACCATTGTACAAAACGATCGGGGCTTGGTAGAGTTATTGATTGACAATAATAGCTCAATTACCGCATAATGCTTGGCTCAACACTGGAGCACAATGACACAAGCATGCTGATGACGCAGCTGTATTATACTCCGTGTTGTTGTTTCCTCCACACGGCCACACTACAAGACATTTCAGATCGATGACACATCTAATTATCCAGAGCAGGGAGGTTGTATTGATTGTAAAAGTTCATTTACTGAACATGCATCACATATACGTTTCAAAAAATTGTATTACTGGGATGTTCACCATACGGTTTGATGGGAAAGATGGAAAAATAGAGCTTGCAGGACACATTTATGATCTTTTTCTGCTTGATATTCCACAAAGGGCCAAACAAGTGTTAGTACCGGCTGAGTGCAATGTCTAGCTAATATATGTCTCAAATACAAAAAGAGAAAGGGGACATGCTTTACATTCTCTCTGTATAATGTAAATTTGTATACGTCTTGTGTGGCGAAAAAGGCTGGAGATGCTGGATAGTCATGGGGTCTATTAGTCTATTCTCAAAGCCAGCTGGTTTCTGAGTCGTCACATTATTCTCTTTTCATCTTTGTCCCTTCTTTATATCTGAACACAAAGCACCGTCCATTTGCACCAAATAAAAGAGAGAGCTGCTCCTTTTCACACCTCTCATATCTTTTTTTCACTTTTCTGAGAGACGAGCTTCATCATATACGACTCGATTTTTCTTTGCCATTCTATATTTTGGCTCACTGGTGGTGTTTGGGAAAATCATGAAAGTGAATGGGGGGCTGGCATCAAAGAAAGGGAGAGAGAGAGAGAGAGAGAGAGGGGGGGGGGGGGGGGGGGAGATAAAGTCACTCTATGAACTGTAAAGGCGTATTTGATGGTGGTAGTTCAGATCTCACCAGGCAGAGCTGCAACAGTGCTAGAATAAATTGGAACTCTCCTCAAAGCTTCCCATGATAAATCACATACAGTACATTGTGCCATATATGAATCTGTAAAAAAGTAGCTTTTTCTTATTTGGTGGTTTCTAGAAAGCAAAAACATCAGGTTTACACAACAACAAAAAAAGAAAACACCACCTGTTTTCACTCATCATGCACAGTGATGATATAGTTTTATAGTACATTAAAGTATTAAAGGCTTCAAAATGAACCCTGCAATAAAATGAATAACTTGGATATGAATATGTCCAATTTAATAACAAAAACAAGATTGATGTATATTTGCTGTTAAACTTGAACTTGAACTTGATTTGCCTCTCTCAGAAATATCTATATGTGTTTTGTAAGATCTGTAATGTTCTGTGCTGCCAGCTATGAATCCTGTTTCATGCTGGTTTCCATTTGAACTCCATCTTCTACCTTTAAACTGAAAAACCTGATTCATCCAAACTGAGGAAATGCAACTCTTCCTCAGTGACACCAACCTGCTCTCTCTCATCATAGCCTCAGAAGCACTGATGCGATGTAACAAATTGTTTGTGCGTGTGTGTGTGTGAGAGAGAGAGAGAGAAATGAGATCCTATTTGGCAAATGGGGTGAAATTTCTTTCCCACCCTTTTGTACATGTTTCAAAGCAATATGGATGACATTCACTGGACAAATAGCCCTTGTAACAATCTAGAGCCCAGTGTATTTGAAGTATATGACCATATATTGTGAGGAGGATGAAAACAAGTGTATACAGCATACGTTTACCTGTCCTTCCTAGGTAACAGTGCAAGCCACCTGCATCACTCTGACTGCTATGAGCGGAGACCGCTGTTACGTCACTGTTTACCCTCTGAAGTCCCTCCGCCACCGCACGCCGAGAGTCGCCATGATCGTCAGCGTCTGCATCTGGATCGGTCGGTCACGCATGTCTTATTCTAATTGCTTTCTCATCTATTCTTGGCATTTCATTATATTTTCAATTGCTCATTCGGTCGCCATAATGTATTCTAAACTACTTCAATTGTCACGCAGGCTCCTTCATCCTGTCCACTCCAATTTTGATGTACCAGCGTATTGAGGACGGGTACTGGTATGGGCCCAGACAATACTGCATGGAGAGATTCCCCTCTAAGACACATGAGCGGGCTTTCATCCTCTACCAGTTCATCGCTGCCTACCTGCTGCCCGTCCTCACCATCTCCTTCTGCTACTCTCTCATGGTGAAGAGGGTCGGTCAACCAACTGTGGAGCCTGTGGATAACAACTACCAGGTAAGGATCTTCTTGGATAAGCTGCCTCTGTTTATGCCCACAAGTGCTAATTTTCCATTTCTTCTCTTCTTTTCTCAGGTGAATCTGTTGTCTGAAAGAACAATCAGTATCAGAAGCAAAGTCTCAAAGATGGTGGTAGTTATCGTCCTCCTCTTCACCGTCTGCTGGGGTCCCATCCAGTTCTTCGTCCTCTTCCAGTCTTTCTATCCAAACTATCGACCCAATTACGCCACATACAAAATCAAAACGTGGGCCAACTGCATGTCCTACGCCAACTCCTCTGTCAACCCCATAGTTTATGGTTTCATGGGCGCCAGCTTCCAGAAGTCGTTCAGGAAGACCTTCCCCTTCCTGTTCAAGCATAAAGTCAGAGATAGCAGCATGGCTTCAAGGACCGCAAACGCTGAGATCAAATTTGTTGCAGCGGAGGAAGGCAACAATAACAACGCTGTGAATTGAATCTGACCTTTAAAAAGCAGGTAAAATGGGACTAATGAACCAAGCCTGGGATGGACTGTCTGATTGTCTGAATAGATGAACTGTTCGGGATACACATTTTGTTTTCGTTAATGAATAAAACTAATTAACTAAATGATATGGAGAGACCCTGACTCAGAGTATCGGGGCACACTGGCAGACAAACAGTGTTTACTTTGGCACATTGCTTCATCCAGTGAGCTGCCAAACAGACAAATGACAGAGACAGTCACAGATCCGAATGTATAATATAATATATTCTGTGTATGGAGAAACAGATGGGCAGCTTATGGCATATGCTAAGACTAATGATGATATAATATTTTAGACATTTTGCTTAATGTGTGTATTTACCTAAACCCCCAAACACAAAGCACAGTGTGAGTGATGCATATTTGGCAGGTGGTGTTTCCTGAAATGTCATCAATTGTTTGAGAGCCTTGTACCTTGTGGGCGTGTCTAACCAGATGGGTTTGTAGGTAAATTCAAATGTGTAATTTTTTTTATGTCAACATGTTGTATTGACTGTATTAGACTATAAGTATGAGGGGAAACACTGTGTGGTATACACTGAGTTCAGAGGTGTTTCTATAATCAGATGGCACCAGTAGGAGGTGCTTCAGAGACATGATATTTTCCACAGGGCGCACAACTTCTGGACTCCTATCAGGATAAAGAGGTTTTCAGTTAATTCAACAAAAAGTGTTAACGTTACAGACTGCAGCTTTAAGTGTTGCTTTTATCTAGAATTTTCAAGACATGCAAATACCAAATATCTGATATAAGTCCAGAAGAGGCATACTCATGTTACTGATGTCCTTTGAGGTCAATGAGGGCTCAGCTCGACTCTTAAAGGACAAGCACGGTTTTGTTGTTCCTTACTGCGCTCAGCTAGGTGTGAAACAGTTAGCTCAGGGTAACACAGGGTTAAAGTTTTTTTTTTTTTTTTGTGGAGAATCCAACCAGCCGGGTTTTGGGTGAATGGATGTTTCTCTGCTGCCAATCTGACGAGTGGGAGCCGGCTGAGATAGGGGCCACAACAAGTGAAGCATGGAGGATGTTTACTTTTCTTTTGTAACCCACATGCAAACATTCACACCTTGGTCTATACATGTCAACAGCCTCTCCCAGCACGCGCACACGCACGCGCACACGCACACGCACGCACGCACACGCACGCACGCACGCACGCACGCACGCACGCACGCACGCACGCCATACGCACGCACGCACACACGCACGCACGCCATACGCACGCACGCACACACACACATCCTCAAAATGCAGGTGTTGTTTGTTTGAAATGCTTGAAATGTTAACATTGAGAAATACCCTTATATGATCTTGGCAGAGGTTACAGATACGACCTGTGACCTGTGTGTGCACTTTGGAGGCAAATGTGTCTCGGGACCGTCTCTCAATGGGAATACGTCAGTGTATTATTGTTTATGAACCATCAGAGACGCTGCCAGTCCCTTCTGTCTGGAGATGGAACATACGCAATCCTTTTCACTCCATCCCACACAGTGACATTCAGAATCAGAACTCCCATTAAAGCCCATAGAAATCTGCTAATGCTTTCCCTCATTTTAATTGTAGATATTGTGGGACTTCCAGCCATCAAGGCTACACTTGAATGGCTTCATTGGCCTTGAAAGGAATATTAAAATATTTCATGGTAGCATAATTCCCTCCGTCATTAGTAGTAAAAATGCTGCAATGAATGAATGCAAGGGTAAGGTTGATGTAAAAGCCACTCCATTCAGTGTGCTACATAGTACTTAACATAATAATACAAAACTTTGATGAAGGCAGATTTAGTAATATTTTGTCATAATAATAAGTTATTCTTTGTGTAAAGCTTTTTAATATATTCTTACTGTGCTACATGTGTGCCTCATACATCTTTGTCACTAACATTCATTAGAACCAAACAACTACATTAAGTATTGAAACATTATATTCACATTGTAATTATGTAATTATGTAATTTGTGTTATGGTTGTTTATTTATGACTGAAATTAAAACCAAAAATGAATGTCATCAATAAAACCTTCTATTGTAACATTGGACTGGTGTTATAAGTAGTATGCAAGCTCCATCCCTCTATGCAGCCCACAGGGAATCGAACCCTGCTGCCCAGGTGCTTTCAGTGCTATGTGTCGTCTCCTGTGACCCAGACTTTTAAGGGTCATGTGAAATCATGTTAATGGAACATTTAATTTTCACTCTAATGGATTTTCAATGGAGAAATTGGTTTAAAAGTTATATAAAACAATTTCAGCCTGAACCTCATTGTTGGCAATTATACATTCCGCGGATAATAATGTAGTTAACACCTCCTTTCAAGTGATGATTGATAGCATATATGCTCAATATTTGCTGTAGTAATTATGTGGAAAGATTAAGATTTCTTCTATTGTTGGCTGTTGAACCTTTACAAAGAGCGATTTGCTGCTACACTTTGCAATTGTTCAGCAGTACTCAAGATAGAATTCTTAGTAAGTGACCAATCCAAGAAAAATACATTCTTTCATAACGTGCCTCACCGTAGACTGAGCTGAGTGTCTTTCTAAGAGGTGCAATTCTGCGGATTTCATCGTCAATTCAGAGATTGCTGAAAATAACTTCTGTTGAATATAAAGAAAGCTTTTTCCTGTGATGAAATGAATGTTATGGTGAGACAAGTCTGCTTTTTACATTTGCTTTATATTTAACTGTGAGCCGTAAGCGTTCCTGTACATGAAAGCAACCTGATGGAAATCCTTAAACCTTTAAGAAAATACATTCTCGCCTCTAGATTTGCATTGTCGGTCGTAACAGCAGTGATTCACAGTTCCTGAATAGAGAATCCACCCACACTGTGCACCAGATAACTTGGAAATTGACCTTGGGAGCAAACATGATTGTGGCCCACCAATGGATTGTATTAAATCTTGGAAGCACATGTACAGTGCAGAGGGAAGTTCATCCTGAGGCTACAGAATACAGAAAGCAGTCTGAATGTGGGTTGTTTGATGCACAAAAAAGGTACAAACCAGTAACAGGAAGGCTGCAGGGCGCCTCTGTGTTCATGTACTCACTGTTCTCTGGGGCTCAAGCCCTGTATAACACTTATAATGCATTTATACTGTATACAGTCTGATGTTTGGGATATTGCAGCCTATGTGAAAGTACATTTTGTCATGCCTTCCTTGTTACCAGAAGCTTTGTGTCTACTCAGTGGTTAGAAAAGACATTTTTAAAGAAAAACAAACAAAAATACTGTTGTGCGGTGTAAATCAATTATTATTATAATTATTGGAGAAAAATCCAAAACAGTGACTTGTATTATGAGGGTTTAAGCTGTGAGCCCTGCACAGGGAACACTGGTATTGTTTGATATACAAACTCCTTCCAACTCAGGGGGGAAGGGAGGATTTTGATTCTAGAATGTGAATTTTCCTTCACAGAAGTCTGCCAGCCAATGTTTGTTACTTGTTCCTTCATTTTCTCACATTTATTTCTAGGATGAAAAGCAAAGTGATGCCGGGGGAAACTCTTTCAACTCTGTTTTTAAAAAATTCAACATAAATCACAAAGCTGAATGCTTTCCTTCCAAAATAATACAAACAAAAACATACCTAAAGCAGAATCAATAAGCTTTTCATTTATCATTTCATATCTTTTGTTGTTTGTTGATCTCAGCACCATTGGCTCTGTTTTAAGTAAAAATAAAGATGAAAACATTGCTTCCTCTCATTTAAACCAGTGAACACGAACCAGTGTCTCCTGTGAGAGGGAGAGAAAATACATGCAAGGGTGGATTACTGGAATATTAAGTGATACTGCAATCCATCACACTGAAGCTCGAATTCTTGTTGTCACCAATTCTGATTCTCTTGACTAAAAAGTACCAGGACCTCCGAGAGAGACTCTGTTTGCCTGTTCAGATCGATCCCTGCCAGCTCAGACACAATGTCCCCGATGCTGTTCAGAGCAAAGCAATTTCTGCTAAAAGCAATTTGATGTCTTATTTTCTCCATAAGGTTCCCTTCAGGGTTTATCATCTCAAACACATTCTGGTATTTCTCGCTCACTTTCTGTAATAGCATTCTTTATAGAGAGCCGAAGTCCTGCTTTGTCTCCTACAGGTCTCCTCCTGTTCTTGTGATTATTCTCTGCATGTCTAGAGGAAGGAAGGTGGTCTGACAAACTCTGACACCTTGGGCCTTGGGTCACATGGGGGGGTCACGTGAAGGCTGACAAGAGGACCAGGGGAGTCACGTGTGAGCCATGGGTGTCACTGGAAGGAGAGTTCATATGACCATTGCATATCTGATAGCTCTTCTTGTGTGAAGGACTTAATGTCAGATGTTGTCTCCGGTCTTCAAATGTTATAGATACCAATTTATTTTTGAGAATGGACATAAGCCCCGAGGAAGAAGGATAGACTGAGAATGAGAAACAGCCCTGGATATTTGAATTACACGTAAGACCAGGAGATGACAACCGGATCTCGAGTCATTTGTGCTGAAATTAATTACTTTGTGAGCCTTTTGTGAACCTCCTCACAGTGGCATTTGGGCTGGCAGCTCACTCTCCCCGGGCCCATTGTCAGTGTTTGTGTTTGTGTGTGTGTGTGTGTGTGTGTGTGTGTGTGTGTGTGTGTGTGTGTGTGTGTGTGTGTGTGTGTGTGTGTGTGTGTGTGTGTGTGTGTGTGTGTTTAGAGTTGTTCTGGCAAATGTGGCCATTGGGGAAATTCAGAAAAACAGAAAATAAATCATCCACTAGAAAGATCATGCTGTTAGCAATAACCTGTTGAATTTCATTGTGGAATGACGCAAACTCTCTCTGCTCTGTCAGTCAGAGACAATCAGTCAAACTCGTGAGCTGCTTCATGGTACAGTGAGCCGAGCTCCACGTCTAACAAGGGTCAGAGCACATTAGCGCTGCAGTGTGGAGTGTGGCAGTGTTATGGATGAGCTCATTCAGAAACACAGGTTCCTCTTTCCCCAGACGAACACAGAAGTGAAACTAAACAGGAATGACTGACAGGTACTGAATATTGGCATTGGTATTTACTTGTATTGGTTCCTATGTTTGTGGGATTGTTTTAATTATGATGTACTGCTCATGCAATGACAATAAAGGCATTTTATTCTATTCTATTCTGGAGTGAATCTGGGTCTTAGGCTGGTTCTGACTGTCCAGTTAACAAAGCTAGAAGATATAAAGGATGGAAAAGGAATATTAAGTTTTTTCTTCTATCAAATTAAATAACTGAAATGATCTCAGTCACAAATAACTGTTTAGAGTTGTTCCACATGCTGAATAGTGAGAAATAGGGTACGGAGTATTTTTCAAATCACTGCCAGGAAGGAATCCAGAGAACAGACTACTTCTCCAGTGCTTTTTGTTCTTCCTGAAGAGGGAGACAGAGAGCCAGAGTCACTTGGTGGGGAAACATTAAGTGTCTTTGCATAGCAGCAGATCACTGTGAGAAAAATAGGAAAATAGAAAGTCTGGCACAGAGGGTTAATGATCTGTGGTAGTTTTTTTTGGCAGCGGCACAAAGTTCTGCAAAGGAAAACTGCTCTGTGTGTGTGTGTGTGTGTGTGTTTGTGAAGACAGAAAAATAGTCTTTGGTGAGGCCTTTGCTCACACTGCACCATAGTATGATTGTTGACACCCTTTGCTTCTGTTCTGGCCCCCAAAACCACATCAGATGATTTGGGGGCCCCATGAGATGTGAGGCCGCTGGTGTGTAATGGAGAACTGGACTCAGCTGAAAGATTTCTCCGCCCAGAGACGATCGCAGCTCGCTCGTTACGCTAGCTGACGATTTGAATTTGGGCGCTACACGCAAACACTTTTCTTTGTCTTGCGGAGATGGAAATTTGATTTAATGACCTTAGAGTTAGTGTAAGATAACGTCGTTAAAGTGAAATTCTTCCTGGCAGAATGCAGCATAGAAAGCGTTTCAATGATCAAAACAAACTTTGATCCCAATTGTTTGCAGCCTGAGATACAGGAGGGATTTCTTTCTTCTTTCTTACTTTCTACTACTACTTTCTCACACACTCAGAAGATGACGACGGCGACGCGGCT